>NC_142532.1:22382041-22619541 GCF_964205215.1 Stylophora pistillata
AATTCGCGTTGCTCCATAGACGTAAGTCTTTGGCGAGTAATTTTTCACGGAAAAAACTGCGTTTTCTTTTCAGTTATCACGGATAGCGGAAAATGATTTCTTTGATTCACGTATCACGATTGACATATCGTTCACAGTTCATGGCTTTAGCTTTATACAATTACGAGTCACGGCAATTAAAAACAGCTGATCACATTTCACGGAAAACCCCTTACGGCCCCTCATCAAACCTAAAAGCTCTTTGCTAATTGGTCGACAAAGAGAGCAAGAACATGACGCGCACTGCCTGGGTCTCAGTTGTGGATTGTTGCGGAGTGTTTTAAATTGCAAATATTCTGTATTTCCATTTGCCTCGTTTTCTCTTTTCTCGTGTTTATCATTTTTTTTTTCTAAAACCATATTGCGTTCCGGACGCTTTTTGATAAAGGGCCAGAAAAAGTCTGCACCTGTTACAATTAACAAGCTAGAAAGATCCAAGACATGTTCTTCAAAAACTACTTTTTGCTCGCGTAAATACGTCATCAAGTCCCAAACACACAGCGGTTATGGGAAACAATACGAAACAATGTACCGAATGCAAATATGGCGTCCAATGATTTGAACTGCCATTGCTCTGGACTCACTAGCCTCGTCTTCACGTGGAAACACAAAAGGATTATTACATGTGTGAGAGGCTAGTGAGTCCAGAAATATGGCAACTCAAATTGGACGCCATATTTGCATTCGGTGTATTCGAATGGAATCGCTGACTGAAGTTAGAGCATGTGGAAGAAATTGAGTTTTTAATGGGTAGTGGAAATATCGAACGACTGTCTGGCCTTCGTGAAATTAAAAAGAAAAAACGTTTTCAAAAATAAAATAACGACCAAGTGATCACGAGAAAAAGGGTTTTTAAATCCTACTGCCAAAAATACAATGGTCCAATTTTTAACCAAGGACTAATAATAGTAATAATAATAATAATAGTACAGTATTTATATTGCGCCATTTCTATCACTATCCAATAGCGCTGTACAATAATTTTATAAATCGGACCGATAAGATTAAAAAACCATAAAAATCTCTAAAACATTAGTAAAAGAAACTAGCTAATAAGGTAGTCTGTAATAATGAGAGTAAAAACTTGAAACTTATATTGAAATTAACTAATTTCCTAGCCAATTAACTAGCTCACCAACTAATCAACTAATTTACTAGCTAACTATCTAGCGGCCTAACTTACTACTTATATAATTAAATAGCTCAGTAAGGAGTAGTCTAATTATAAAATTTGTTAAAAAGGTATGTCTTTATACAGGTCTTAAAATGTGATAGCGAGCCGCTCACTCTTATGTTGTTTGGAAGAGAGTTCCATAGAGTCGGTGCTACAAAAGAGAAACACCTATGACCATAACTTGCTAGCTTAACAGATGGTACTTTAAGTAAATTTTTAGAGGAGGACCTCAGATTTCTGGTCGTTACATAAGGCTTCAACAGTTCAGTGATAAAAGAATTAACATAAATAATTAGTTTGTTCTTAAGTCTAGAGATACATTTTGGCGCGCGCATTTGCAGTAGACGACGAGTCAAATAAATCAAATGATCCCTTCACTTGCGTCATTGATCATGAATCTGAAACTGTTCATTTATAACAAATAAACTATTTGATTCATCATCAGACACCTCTGACTCGTTAGAGAAAAGGCACAGAATACCTTGCGGTATTCAAAATATCGCGATCGGTTTTGGAAAATACCCGTTCGTTGCTCGCACAACTCGATAACAAACAGAAAATCCTCTGCTCTGAAGCTTTAGAAATAGTCAAATTAATGTCGAACTCGACTACCAAAGCTACCAACATATGGCTCTCCAAATCGAGGATGACAACCCCTTTTTAGTCAGTGCAGCCTGTTCCTTGTAACTAAGGTCGAAGGCCCAGATGTTTTCTCATCACTTTACATTAGAAGTTATTTACGATCGTTGCCATCAATCATTTCCTTCAATATAGCAGCAAAATTGACGCGTAACTTTGATCACGATATAACGCCTTTTGGAAACTGAAATTTGAATGACACCATATGACTACTTTTCTGGCTCACGAAATTAAGTGTTTTCACAGCGCTCCCAACTGTAATTCAGAGCAGTATTTCATTAATGTAGCTCACCTGATAAATTTTGAAGCTCTTCCATACAAAAACGACTTAAAATGCGCCCGATTAGTCGCAAAATGAGTGGAATCTTTGAAAACTAAAAGACAGGGCGAGCAGGTTGAATTTGACTTCAAACGAGACCTTTCCTGAGAAAAATAAACTTCTGAAAGGACAGTATTCTATTTCCCACTGACATTGAAAGCTTTTAAAGGCAGTTTGAGTTGACCTTTGAGGGATGGCTTTCGAAAGGAAACACTGAAATTACAGTGTTGTATTTCAATAAATAGCAAGGGCTTTCATGAACACTAAATAATACTGAAGTGCAAAAAAGTACAGCTACATGACTAGTCTCGTAAAATGAGGTAAATATTGGAAGTATACGTTGGTTTTTGTATTCTTTGGTTTAAATAGTTGGAGATAAATTTGCACCATTCCTTATGAAGTTCTCAGTTGACATTTCGACACACTACTCAGGGGCAATCGAGATCGTTGATTTGAAAATCATATAAAATTGCTATAACGAACAATATAATAACGATCTAAGGAGACAAGGATAAGCTACTGGAGGGAAAACTTTATTGATTTACATCCCAAACATGCGTATTAAAAGCTTGAAAAAAGGAGAAGTCACAATCCATGAAATTAAAAACTTGAACGCTGACAACTCGATCAGCGATGAATGAGAAGTATTGCTGTTTTACCGTCGAGCTTTACGCAACTTTCCCGCGATAAATAACCCAATGTTTCCGCTGATGTTTATGGAAGTGGCTTCAGTCGATGGTTTGAGAACAAGTTTCAATAGTAAATGGAAAGTTTTCACCTAAAACTTTCGGGCTTCATTAAAGGTAAAAGTACAAAATTCAAATTTTGTTGAACACCCAAACTTTACAACTGAAATGGTCTGCCATTTTCTCGAACAATGTTTTTGTCATTCTTATAAAAGCAAATCAATTGCGATTCAACAACCAGCGGAAAAAGTCTACTCTTCGGAGAGAACAAAGGAAATCTATACCTCTTTACTTAAAAATTAGTTGGTAGAAAAGATAAAATGTGACAATTCTTCAAGATAAACAAAAACACACTGACGAAATTGCAAAACTGACCGGATATTATACAGACTCTGATCAGTAAGATATTTGATTCTTTGATATAAAAAAATAGAAAAGTATGATAGATAAAGACTAATCTTAACAAAAAATTGATCAGCAAGAGGTTTGATGAGCTGAAAAAAAATATAGAAAAATGTGATAGAGAAACACACAATTTCAAAAACACAAAAATGCATGGAACGATCACAAAGGACTCGAAAAACTCGGTCAAGACTGAATATGACCCAAGGAAAAGGTTCCTTTTTTCAGATTCGTATCAAAGTCAATATGAACAAGCCGGAAATTTTTGACAAAACAAATCAACCATGCGGGCGTAATGGTTACAGATCAAATAATCGGATTTTAGCAATCAAACTATATGGTTATTTCATTAGTCTTGGGGGGCAACTTGAGAAATCGTGCACTTAAAGAAAGTGAACTTCGCTCGATAAAATGAACTTGAAACGGCCACTTTTCTGTAGAGTAGAGTAGAGTAGACATCTTTTATTTATACAGGATAGCCCCTTCAGTGTAGTAAACACTGGTATCAACGGGGGTCCTATAACCCACCCATCCCATCCCAGGGGAGGACATCCATCACACAGTAATCTCGTGCGTGGGAAATTAACGTCTCCTGCCCCTAACCCTGCAGGAGACGGGACCTCCATTTATTCGTCCCTATCCGAGAAGACTAGAATATCTAACCATTTCTTGATGTTATAGAGAGGTAGCATATTCTTCTCAATTATTTTGCAAATAAGGCCCATTTCCAACCGAGATGCCTTGCGCGGCCGGATCATTTTTCATATAGTTGTGGAATCGCTTTGATATCTTCTTCCATCTTACTAATTAGGGCTTTCAAAGTTCCATCTTGAATCATGTGCGAACAACAAACTATCGTAGTATCCATATCAGTGAATAGTTTTCAATTCTTACATGTATGACGGTGAAAAACGTCATTTGAAAAGTTGATGCCGCCGAAGAAGCGGTCTAGAGGAAGGCCGAGTCTGCCCGGCTCGGTAAAGGTTATTCGACTTCGAGAGTCTGTGTATAATTTATGGAGGGCAAGGAAAACAACCATGGGTTTCGGTAACACTACAGACAGTGCTTTTGCAGAAATGTTATTGCATTGTTCCTACGATGGAACTAGAGACTCCGGGAAGATTTTTTCGAGGTGAGAATAATTATTTGACTGATTTTTACTTGAGATCCTGAGATATGTATGTAAGCGATCTCATTCGTAGAAGTCATTATTCTATTATTGAAATGCGTAAAGTAAATCAGTTTTGGCTAATATTGGTTATTTGTTTATATTTTATTTAGTGTTGAAGCCGAACAATTTCCTTCAACATCAGGTAAGCTTTGTACAAGTTTTATACACAGACTCGATTTAAGATTTTTCAGTCTCAAATATTTAGCTGCAAATTTGTTTACTGTGTTATTCACCAAATCTTTGTTTTCCTTTTTAATAGTGTTTGTGAATGACTATCAGAGTTCACCATTTAACAATAGCGCGATTCCAAAACAAAAACAAACGACTGCAAAGGATCTCGGATGGAAATGGGCCTTTAAGACCTTGAGTGTTGGTCCGGCCGGGACTCGAACCCTCGACCTCCCGCACAACAGTCCAGCGCTCTATCCATTGAGCTAACCGGGAGGCGGTTCATGTAGACTATTCATGTTCTTAATGGCCTCAGCTGTAATGATTATTTGGAATTTAACTGTTATGGTAAAACAAGATCAAACCATTCATTTAAATTAAGACATCCATTAGCTAGAGCAAATTGATTTTTTGCACTCATTCTTTGTTAGAGTTGTGAAACAGTGGATTGCTCTTCCTAAAGAGATAGTGCACGAACAGGATTTTAACATTTTTCGTGGTAAACTTAGAGAGTATTGTAAAATTTCGTAAAATGTTATAGATATATTTTTTTTTACGTATTTCTTAATGTCTCTTAAATTTTACATTGTAGTATAATTATATATTTTATATTTTATGTAGGGAGCGTCCTCGATAGAGATCATGAACCTCCGACGCTTCTTTTATGTATGCACACAATAAATTGATCGATTGACTTGACTGACTGACTGACCACATTTCCCATTCACGAGAATTTTGTGCATTAATCTCGTTCCACGTGACCAATTGCTCCTATCGTCATGTAACAATATCCCAACTGACTACCCATCAGCCCCTGACAGAGAGAGACTGGACAATGCCAATTCCAAATAACCTTCGGCCTCTTTTTTAAAACGAGGTCTGGTGAGAAAACGTGAGAAAACGTGAGAAAACGTGAGAAAACGTTATTAATTTGTATGAGTGTGAATGAAAGCTTACAATAATATGAGAGAATGAACACCAGGACTCGCTTTGAAAAAGAGGCCAAAGGTAATAACTTCCGTAATACCGTTGCAGCAACAGCGAAGGCGAAATTTCGCCAGTTCTCAGACATCAAAAGCAAAATAATGCGGTTGACTAGAATTTTATGCTTTGAAGACGATTGGTCTTCTCGATGATTGCGAGGACCATTTGTTTAACATTGAAATCGCATATCCTCTACCAGAAGCACTTTTTTGTCTCGAATCGAAGCCAGTCAGTCTTCTCTAAAAATCAGATTTTTTTTAATCTAACAAGGCGAAAAAACCACAGTGCCGAAAAAAACAAAAAAGTCAGCATCTGATCTGCAAAATCACTTTGATTAATGACCAAGTAGCCTCCTACGCAAAGAGTGTTAGGCTCCTCACGTCACGCAGTCGTTCCTATGATTGCGTGACGAGCTTAACGTCTGCGTAGGAGGCTAATGACCGAGGGGATTTGCACTTTCTACTTTCAAATCAAATTAAACCAAAGGTTGTTCTTACTATTGAGCAGTAAAATATCCTTTGGAAAACTAGATCTAAAGAAATCGACTCTTTCCAAAGATTAATATTCATTTTTTTAAGCCTAGATTCCGTTTTCAGAAATCCGTTTTTGAAGGAAGGTCGAGTTCTATTTGAAACCTTTTTTGTCTAGACAAAAAAAAAAAACAAAAAAACAAAAAAACAAAAAAAAAACACCTACAAGCAATGACTTGCGAGATAAAATCTCAAGGCTATGCCTAGGTGTCGACGGCAAAAATAGGGTTCCTCGTGATCTCTTTTTATCAAAGTTGGATATCGAAAGTTATGAAACTCAGAGGCAATTTGGTTATGCTACAATCGATCTCGACGTCATATGTGCCAGAGAAGTGTGGAAGAACCTTCGATACAACACACACATATTTTTTTTTTTAAATAGAAAAAATAAAACACCTAAAGGCTTGACGAGATTAAATCTTATGGTGTCAGTTGCCTAGGTGTCGACAGCAAAATATGGTGCCTTGTAATCCGTTTTCATCGAAGTCGGATGAATCGAAAACAGCTTTTATCGAAAGATTTGAAACTCAGAGGCAATTTATTTGTCAGACTGTTGGAAGAAGCCTCGATACGACACCGAATATGACAAAAAAAATTCACAAAAAAGCAGAAAAATATTTAAAAAAAAACACACCCACACGAATTCGTATAATTTTCTTATTACCATAGTATTAAAGGATCATTTGTGGCGCGTGCTAAGGTCACTAAATTCTAATTCCCTACCTCTTTCACAGTTGTTTTATCCAACTAGTACACTGGAATATTGTGAATAATTCTTTAAGGAACATCTCCAAAGACAGTGAATTCAAATCAACGACCAGACGTTTTAATTCCATGCTAAAAAGGCCTTAAGTTCGTAACCGAGTCAACGTAGTAAAATCTAACTGAAAATAATTCATAGCTTACCCACTGAGAATGCCTGGCTCGCAGCAATTAAGATATTCTGTTGGAGAGAGAAAACAAAGAAGGAAACCACTGAATCACTAATAATTCCTCAGCTTACAAGAGTGGATGTGCTACTGATAGCATAAATCCTTGTTGCAATTAACAAGGTCAAGTAGCTGGTGTTGATCTTTAGCGGCTTTCAGACTCAAAAACGGAAAATGATGAGCGGTGCAAAGTCAACCTGCTTTCACGTGATGTACATGTATCGTAAATCACACGCATCATAGGTGAATCGATGATGACGAATTATACTCGGTGTTCACTTCTGAGAACTTCTTTTTTCAAATAAAGGCTAAAATAAGCGCTTTCACTGACTGGGCGACCAAATGTTCAATGATGTGTAACGTCAGATAAATATTCATGTGTGCTCCAAAGCCGCCCCTCCCCCCCCCCCCCCCATCTCAAGCACTCCGGGGACGTCCTGACAAAAGCGCTTGCTTCTCACACGAAACTTTTGAGACTGTTATGCCGTATCCGTTTATTTCTCCCTTTCTTGGTCCCAACACATAAATTTCTGAGGTATATTCAACACTTTTGTTGTCACCTCCTCCCCCCACCCCCCACCCCCCACCCCCCACCCCCCGGGGAAGAGATGCATAAAAGAGGAAAGATTATTCTCGGCCAGGCCTCAAACCCAGGCCTCATGTTTTGTGGTCAAGCACACTAACCAAAACACCTCCGTGACTTCTAGCAACTAGCAATCAAACCTTCAAAAGGATCTTTGAGCGAGCTCTTTCGAATTTGCCACCAAAACATGGATCACAACCTGTGTCGTAAATCGTACAGTATATTCTTTCTGTCGGCTTTGGAGTTTGAACTAATGTTGTTAGACTAAGCATATCTGAATGGGTAAATATCTTGTCAGACCGCCACGTGGGTGACATCTTAGGTATTACTCCCCTAGGTTTAAGTTCCCCCGCAAGCAAATCATAATATAAGGTCGTTCGGCAAACGTCACGAAAAATCTCCGAAAATTCTTTCCAGAAAATTCGCCAAAATGTTTCAAAATATCACTTATTTTAAGACGATAAGCAACCGATTTAAAATCACAATTTTCCCTTGCGAGATTAAAAAAAGGGCTGTGCGAGAGACTATCTGGGGAAATAGGAAAGTACAAAACAACACTAATGACAATTTTATTATTTTCTCCAGAATAATTTATTCCTTGGAAAACATCACGAAATTTTTGCCATAGTAATTAACACGAGACTAAGCCAAAAAAGCTACAAAAATCTCTTTACTGGTAACCTTGGTTTTTCTGAATATCTTCATAACTTCAAAATATCCTAGAAGCCACTCAGCATCGCAGTGTTCATTCTTCTAAAAAGAAGCATGGTTGGGACATTTGCCTTTCTCGATGAAGAGTGGAAAATCTTAATTATTCGCCAACACATTAGAGCTTTCAGGTGTTTACTTTCTTTACTTACTTTTCCAAAAGGATGAATACTCATGCAGCAACTACTGTAACATCCTCAGAATGAGAGAATATTGTCGAAAACATCGCAAAAAATGGACGATTTTTCTAGTGGCCCTTATCGTCTATAAACCTCACCCTCCTGTACCCCTACCTCTGGCCTGATCCTTCCTTGATTAATTTTTACTTTTTGTGGTTTGCTCAGCCTGCATGGAAATTTTACCTCAATTTCGAGTTTTCACTCCACTTTAGATGGAAATAACCCCCCTTCGTTGCAGATTTAAAGAAAAATCAGGTGAATAAATACAAAACACATACTAAATATTCATTTGAGCTTTTAAAAGGTGAAATTTACGTTCCCGTAGATAACGACTGAAAAGACATTATGATAGCTATTTCACTGTGAATAAAGAAAACTGTAATTGCCACAACAAAAGGGTCGTGTCAATGGAAAATATATCCCAGCGAGCAATCTATTTCTGACGTAGAAAAGAGACGAAAAAACGAGACAAGCTAAATTAATAGACAAATTTCTCTCGCGTTGGCAACCATAAAGGGTTTCGAGTCTCTTGTCTTGTAATCGTATAACCAACAAATCAAAGGAAGCAATTAATTTGACGCTCATGAATCAAGCTTATTCAAGGAATATTGGTAAAAGTTGGCATCTGCATTAAGTAATTGAAAGTTCTAATCAAAGACAGATTCTAAAATACGTTCGTTACTTTTGTCAAATCACAACCATAGGTGTAAAATACCACTCGAAACTACGTCCTTTATTTATTCTTAAAAGCCCAGACTGACAATACAATGACCACAAGACCTTTTTACTCCCAAGATCTCATTTCAAATCTCCTTACAGTCTGTCATATAGTTATTTGGATGTTAGTTCGCAGAATTTGGTATTTGAGCAGTAACAATCCCCTACTTAATATTTTTCTTTATTTTACTTCTTTAGTTTACTTGTCTGCTTGAGATTGTATTGATATTGTAAGGAAAAATTCTGTCTTAATCACTTTTGGGAGAGAAAGGGTTGAAAAAACTTCAGAACCTTAAAAAACCGAGTGTATTGCAAAAAGTCGAATGCACTGTTGTAGTAGTTGGGTAGGAAGAAGTACACTAACGCTTCAAAATATTCCTTTGCCACTTCAACGGACAAAACGTTAGACTTTGACGTTTTATCGGCACGTAAGTGAATCCTGGACATAAATGTTCGCTTGAGTAGACAAACAACGAAGAGAACATAATAATGTAAAATAGAACACAGGTGGCTGAGAATCTTTAAGATTGACAGGGGTTGTAAATGAAGAACTTCGAGAGTGTAAGCTAAACTTTGAACGAAACCTTTAATAGCCGTGGTTTATCAACGGTGTCGTTCGGTTGTTGTTCTTGATAATTACAATGATGGAGGCGGTCATTGTTTTGTCGTTGTTTCTGTTAGGAACTAACGTGGTATTTACCTTCGTGAAAATTTTACAATATTTTTCATGTGCGCTGCTACACTCTTCCCCTCAGCGTGTACTCTGCACAGTATTTCCATGATAATGACTGTCATTGTTTGTCGACAGTCCTGATTAAACGACCAAACAAATTCGGGACCCTCGTATTTTAAACTAATGCAATAAAAAAAGCAGCAGATATTTGGAGTTTCATTTTGGTTTAACGCACCCTGTTACAGCACGACTGAAAAAGATCCTCCATTACGAAGTTGATTAGTACTCCATAGCAGCGGAAAATTTTAATTTACATAAACATGTTCTGGTGGCGAGACTTTCATAGACTCTCTTGCAAAAGGTAAAAGACTGTTTACTTGAAAGAAAGGATATTATTGTAAGCGGGGGTCCGCAGGAAAAATAATTATTCGTGGGAAATTATTTGTACGAAAACAATTCATGGCGTTGCGGGGGATGGCAATAATTTCTTGAGGTCTTCCAATCGAGGATTAAAAACTTCAATGACCGGCATATCCTAGACAAAAGTACAATCCCAATAATCAAAAGATTGCTTTGAAAGCCAAATGGGAAGATCTTTTTGCCATTTGAATAATAAAAAGCAAGTTTAAGGCCTAGAACTTGTGAACACTTGATCTCAGTTCGTGCGAATAATTTGTTTTTAATTTACGAAAAGTAAGTTGTTCAAGAGGAAATAAAAATTGCTGAACTTACATTGCAAATAAGTTCCTATAAAATGCGTTTTGAAATTACGTTAGTTTCTGTTTCTTAAACTGAACTTATAAATAGCAAAAAGGAAATCTTTTCAAGTTTCACCGTTTGCCACCGTGAATACAGTAGATTTATACTAGATAACTAAAATACAGAAATATCTCACCGATTTTTAACCCCCTTTTTTTCTCTTCCTTCCGTCGCAGCTTAAAATGGCGAGCACCTTTTATCGTGGTCAAAATTCACTTCAGGACGTGCCTTTAACCCTAATCTGCTAACGAAGTGTAAAAAAAAACAGAGAAAAGTAAATTAATTCTGTGCCTCCCACCTGCCTCAACACAGGTTTCATTTTGTTTGCGATATAGTTTGTGATTCGCCAACAGTTTTCTTTTTATACGTTGACAATTTTACATAATTCCCTTAATTATAGATTCGCGGAAACCTTTGATATCCATCGCATTAGGATCGCGTAAGTACCACACCAGTAACTCTTGCAATGCAAACAAAGCGAAAATCAATACGATTTATAGTGGTTACCCGAGCTAAGACATTTATGACCTGTGCTCAATACAGCTTTTAGCTTCCTGTAATTAAACGAGTGTTTATGAAAACTCTTCCCACACAAATCAATTATTGTTGTAAGGATCTTCAGCCATCGACCCATGATTTAAAATTTGGTCCAATGAATATCACTCTCAACTCAATTTTCTGGCCAGCTTTTTAAAAAGGTTTTAAGGACGAAAAAACCCAAAGTGAATCTGTTTTATAGAGTGCTTAACTAAGCCAGTTGCCTCCTCAGGCAAACTTTTTTCTCAAATGTGATATTTAGCTTGGAAATGAAATATGACATATGACATGGGTGCTAGATTAGTTTTTAGATAATCTTAATATTTTCGATTAGTCACGGGCCGAAGGATCGATTATGAATCTGATAAACCAACGATTTCTGTCTTTTAATCAAACAGTACAGGAAATGTTCGGTTTGTTTCGTCTTAAAAATCAAACAAACCCAATATAACTCAATCAAATACCGCAAATTCGTAAAC
Source organism: Stylophora pistillata (assembly GCF_964205215.1). Lineage (NCBI taxonomy): Eukaryota > Metazoa > Cnidaria > Anthozoa > Scleractinia > Pocilloporidae > Stylophora > Stylophora pistillata. Next base: position 22,393,718 of record NC_142532.1, read on the forward strand.
GAGAGGAAGACGTGAGACAAATGAAGAAAGTGAACAACGATCTTCGTCGAATCTTGCACGCAAGTATTCAGTGCATCTCCTTAACTTCGAAACCCATTTCAAGTTTTACTAGAGTCTTCAATAATATTTGACACACAGTCCTCTGTTTCAAAAATGTTTTTAACTCGCTCAGAGTACTGAATTTTTGACAAACAATCCTCTGTTTCAAAAATGTTTTTACTCGCTCAGACCACCTTCTGTATATTTTGCTAAGATAAGGTAATGGTGCTGCACTCACTATATTATTACTAAACCTCATCCCTAGTACGTGAAAAAGCTTTGCGAACCCAGATGATTAGCTTTCAAATCACCGTCAAATCGACTCCTTTGTGATTGGTTTAAACAAAGGACCATGGTTATCTTCGGCACTTCCGAAGATGACCCGAATTCTTCCGAAAGCTTCCCGCGACCCATCGGGTTATTGAAAAAGTTTAGCATTATAGCATTTTCAAGTGTTTTCAAAAATCACCTTTTTGTCGACAGTGACTCGATCTTCAGTGGAGCCGAGAGATTGGAAGGTCAGTTAAGATGTTTAGAAAGTATAACATTACCGAGGTTCTCCTTGAGATAACAGATCACACCTTTCGACTGAAGTGGGGATTTCAACCTCCTCTGAGCCCTTTCTAAAAATATATGTCCTAAAACAGGGAAGATTATGCGCATTACAAGCCTCTGACTTCACACTGTGTTCTCTGAAAGAAAGCCAGGGAAGTTGCGAAAACAAGAATCACACCACATTAAAAATGAACTAAAATTAGTCACTAAAGACAATGGTGGCAGGTTTAAATTCCCGTGATAAATAGAGACGTTTATCAGCTTAAGCAGCAGAAACTTCCACATGATCGCTTTTGGTTAATCTTTAGCTAAAAAATTACAGCTAAGAAATGTTGCAAAACGGAAAGTGAACTCAGTAACGCACAAAATTCGTGCGTTCTACGCCATCGATGCACTCGCACCAGCCATGAAGATGCTAGAATTCCCCACTGCACATAAATTTGTAGATAAGCCATCGATAAAACAGACAGGGAATTTTAAATACGCACAGAAACTCCAGTTTAACTCCAACCTTACACATTTCAATCCCATAATTGGATATCTTTGGCGTGTTCTCAAGCGACAAATAGGCTGTTAGATCGTTACTAATCCTCGGACATAATTTACGATAACTAACAGGTCAAAGATACCTAAAATATCTTGGCAGACTCGTGTTAAATTCATTCCAAATCAGTCAATCTATCTCTGTGTGCGTGCTTGTCCGGATGGTTGGAAGTTATGTTCTTCTACGAAGTGATACAAAACGGTTTTTTTTTAACCCTAATCTCTATTCTGATTGCTAATTTTCCTCTCTAACTGCCACACATTTCCTTGTTAAATGTTACAAGAATTTGATGTTAGATCAAAATAAAAACTTCTACCTGATACGTTTGAGCTTTCTCATTACCCATTTGCTGGATAATGTATGGATATTACGAACAGAAGTTACTTGTTAATCGCTTCTGCGAATTAAAGGGTTGAATTACGATAAATACCGGTTAAAATCAATTCAATGAGTTCAAGGAATATTTTTCGGTAGCAATAAGCAACAAGAAGTGTTGGCAATCTCTTTGGGAATTTCACAGGCTACTAATAAAAAGAAAAAACCTGCAAAAAAAAAACCTTTGACACTTCTTCGGTTTATCAAATTCCTCCTGAACAAACCTTATTTATTTTCTCTACTTAAAACAAATGCCAGAGCATCGAGAGTGTGAGATAATTTAGGTGTCTTAGAGTAAAATAAATTTTTTGGCCTGCGCGCTTCTGGAGAGGCTATTGTTAACGTAAACTACAGTGAACTATAATCGTGACTCCATCATACAAACCTAGATCACGTCAAATACTGGTATTTTTTGACGCTAAAGTGCACGAAGAGCGACTGAAAATCACGAAAGGGAAACTGGCTTTGGTAGAGGAACAATAATCGCTTCGTTAGGCTCATTAAACCAAAGTGGATTAACAGCACCTATGGTTTGTTTCTGCCCTTTCCTGATAAGAGTCTTTTTTGGTCCAACTTTCCCCCGATGTTAAGAACGTCCTAACAAAGTGCCTTACCTAAGACATAAAACGGTCAAGAAGCTCCATTTTAACCCTCGTTTTTTCAGTTCGGTCTTCGATCGGTAGAGGATCGTGGGCTCATTTCCCCAGCAGCAGTTAGTTGAACTTCTGCGCATGTGCAAATGTTTAATGGCTAGGTGTCATGTCGGGCGGGTAGCGTGTTTCAGCCTGTCAGATCCAAGTAGTGTAACAGGAGTTCTAAACAAACATACAAGCCAGTGTTACACGCCGTTTTAGAGCTATATACCCTTTTTGAAAAAGCTCATGACGTAATGGTAAATTAATTATAGGATGCTCGCAAATAAATAAACTTTGTGTTCGAGAAGTCTCAAGTTTTCCTTCTAGCTCCTCGCGTTTTTTTCCATAAACAGATGTGCGTGGGAAATTGGTGCATGGCTGGCCAAAAATTGATCCTCTCACGCATGCCTGACGCACGACTGCTGTGTTGGCTGGTTATCAAGCCAATACTTGATGTTATAGAAACGTAAAAAATTCTTCTCAATTATTTTTAAGACCCTGAGAGTTGGTCCGGCCGGGGCTCAAACCCTCGACCTCCCGCACAACAGTCCAGCGCTCTATCCATTGAGCTAACCGGGAGGCGGTTAGCTCAATAATAAGCCAAAAGATAAAGCATATTTGTTCATTTTCCAACGAGCTGAGAACAAGAAATATCTGCATCTACTTGTATACGTAGAACAGCTCTAACCTGGGGTTTACAGAGGTCGACCTTCTTTCTTCAGGTCACTCTAAACTGTGAAGTAAAATTATTGCGAAAAATATAAACAAAAACTTCAAGAACTTTTTTAACGCTTTCAAAATAATCTCATGACCGTTCCAGTTTGTGTTCAATTAGTTTTTGAAACCCTACCATTTTCTTCAAAATTATCTTCTTTGATCTGGAAAACTCCCCCCTCCCCCCTCCCGCTAATGCCACGAAGGCCCTGGATCCAACATTGTCATTTTGTCAGCGTGATCCAGAGTGCAAATTGCACAACTTATCTGTCACGCGATTTAGGTATGTTAAAAAAAACTAATTTCAAATTGCGTCAGCGAATGGGGGTAGTTTTTCCACTAATCTCTTGAATGCTGGCAATATAAAAAGGTAAAATAAGTAACGTTCACCCCACAACATGCAAGAAATTATAGAGGAATACACTCAGTCTATTTAGCTTCATTCGGCACATAACAAAGCTGACAAGTACCAAATCGACTTAATTCTAAGTTAACAATAATAGCGTATGGAAACTGAAAGAGTGGACGGAGAAGTTCAGCTCTTGCCTTAGATTCAACATTGATAATCTCGTACCAGATTTCACTTGAAGTTTCAAGCGTGCGTTTTGCAATGTCGTCTAAGTAATTAATAGAAATTAAACGGAGCAAAAACTAACCTTCCCGTGTCATAGATACAGGTGAGAATGCCTATTTTAAGCATATTCACAGACAGGTCATCAACTCTCTCCGAAGCTTCTCCGGTGCTGCCAGAGTTTTCATTTCTGGAGCTACATGTCGCTTGCGTTACTCTTGACACAATGTTCGCCATCTTGATTGCCGTGACTTCGAAAATTTCAAGCTTACCCGTGCCCGGTTACTCACGGTTTGATCGTTCCAAGAAGACTGGGAGTGAACATAAACTAAAATGGCGTATGACGAAATGATATCCTCTTTAATTCTTGCGAAAAAAAAATAATTTATAAAATTTAGAGGAACTTGTGACGTAATTTACGGTGGTTGTGGTACATTGGCCTCTGATTGATCGTTTCTTTCATCTGAAATACATTGGGACGTCTTTTAGTCCCAACTGAAGAGAAATGAGTCAAAATGGCGAAGGTCCTGACGAAGGTGATTCTTCATCTTCCAATTCCAAGAAAAGCGGATCGCCAAGTAAACCTCCAAGACCTCCACCTCCATCTAACTGCTCGAAATTGAAGCGTCCTCCAAGTATTCAACAGCATCTAGATGCTCTGCAGCCTTTAAAGGAAAATCGAGTTCGTTGGTTTGTAAAAGAAGACAAGAAATGGATCCCATTTAATGGCTGTGATTCCTTGGCTATTGAACGCAGCTATCGTCAAATCCTGGCTCTTGAGAGCCGAGTTGAGGACAGTTCAAAGATTCTTAATACTTCTACGATTTATGAAATGCCTACTGTTAAAGGTGGCTTGTATGAGGTGGATGTTGTTGCTAGGGAATGTAAACCTATATACTGGAAAGGTAGGTGAGGGCCATGAAAACAAATCAATAAATCAACTTCAACTTATAAATAAATGCAAAGAACGTTCTATATTGAGGTTTAGATACATTAACATACAATGTATTTGATCATATTTATGGTTCTTTTCACAATTATAATGTATACTAAAGCCAAAGCCAGAGGTTTAAATGGCCCATTGTCAGCAGGACAGAGCTGAATAATGACTGAGATGCTACGTCTGAGGGTATGCGGTCAACAACGCGGGCTCAAGTGTCCTAGGTCTAAAGTTTAGCGAAATTAGCGGAAAATAATAAGGGCTGACTTTTAAAACCGAGGAACTCTGTTTTCGTCGAAGGCATTTTCCTTTATCCAAAGGTTTCAAGGAGAAAATTAATTTTTGAAAATTTTTAGGGGGTGTACCAAGTTTTTGGAAGTTGTTCTGTAAAAGAAAAGCAGCAAGGAAAATGACGCCTTGAAGCAACAGAATAGGAAATCAACCATGCGAACGACTCAAAATCCAAGTTTCCGCGGCAAAACCTAGCACGTGCGTATACGTTATTCAGCTCTGTCGGTCAGCAGAGGAAAAAAAAATAAGATATGTTTACATGGGAGAAAAACAATACTTTGAAGTAAATTTCAAGGACAGTGGGAAAACTTAAATTAAAATCTTGAATTTCACTATGTAGTCTTTTGACAAGAAACAAAGCAACAAGATGATAACATAGAACTAAGAATACTAATAATCACAATAAAAAGAACACGTAGTGAAATGTTGGCAATACATATATCTTATTGACCAAGCGTAAGGGCCGTACTGGGAGAATATCGGCCCGAGATCTTGACAGTACGGACTGAGCGCAGCTCGGTCCATACAAAAAAGAGCGAGGGCCGATATTCTTCCAGTACGGTCCCGAGCAAGCTTGGTTAATAAGAGATTTATTAAATGACTGAAGTTCAAAGGGACACAAGTGCGGTATCATTCGGGACCATTCAGGACAGTGCCCGGTCCAATACTGAGAGAATATTGAGCGGCAATAGAGCATTTTGATTGGTTGATTTTAGTTATTGGCCCTCTGACTGCCCGAATCGTGTAATAAAAAGTGATGCTGCTTATAAGTTACAGACAGCTTTGACAATAGCCTCAAATACTCAGAAAATTTGAGTCAAATTTCTTTTTCAAGTTGCTGATTGTGAGGATGACATTTATCTATAGGTAGAGGGATATTATATTGCTGGTGAAATTATGTTAAATTTTGGTTAAAATTCGACAAAAATTTGTTTTGTTGGTATAGATGACAGTCAGCCAGTGTGTCGAGGAACTTGGTTCACTGGGACCTCTTCGCTGGAAACTTGGCAGCCACTTAGTGAGGATGATAGTGAGCAGATTGAAGCATCGCACCAGACTATGCTAAGGGCTATGGTGAGTCAGTCAGCGGCTTTTGCTGTTTTTGTTGTTTTCGTCAGAGGACAGGTAGTTGCGGGATGACACTCTAATTTTCAAGAATTAAACATGACCCTTCTGCTATGTGACAAGTCTTGTGACCATTATATATGTGTTATCTTTGATACTGAGATTTTTTAATTGTTGGGTGCAACAGAAATTACCCAATTTCCAATTTTGGATCATTGCTCTACTGATATTTTTATCAAGAGGAAGAAAATTTTTATGTGATATATTGAAATCAAGCAACAGTTTGTGGAAAGATCTGATTATTCCATCAGTGGCTAGATCATGTCTTTTAGTTTGTCTACTATTTGAATGATAATGATCACAAAATGTGTGAATTAAGTGTCTATAATTCACTGATAGAAAGAGCTTCATACTACTTGTAACAGTTACAAGAAATAAATTGCTATTAATTTTGAACCAATAAGACTTCTTACAGGGATTAATATTCCAAAATTAATCTATTCAACCACAAATGATAGGAACTTGTGCAGTTTTTAAGGTGTCACTAGGTAAAGGACATGGTTGACTTAGGAAACACTTAATTATTACTTTTTCTTTAAGGGATTCCAACCTGGAATAACTGACAGTGATAAAGCAGTTTGTGAAAGCCAAGGTAAGATTAAACTTGAAAAAAATATTGTATACAGTGAGCCAGCTTGAAAATTAACACACTACAGCCAACTGTCCCACCAGATTGTCAGAGAGTTAATTGATAACTAATGAAAAGTCCTTGAGGCAATAGAAGACAGAGGTTTACTAATGCTTTGCTAGTCATATGCTTTGAACAAGTTTATTGTGTTTGTACACTCAGCTAAAAGAAAATTGATGTAGGTATTAAACATGCATACCAAATGCCCTTTCTCAGTCTCGCTTTGCTGGGGAAAATATTTGGGTGTTTGTTGTTTCAATCACAACTCATTTATGTTTTGCTTCTTTGCTGGTATGATTGTAAGTGTTTCTTTGTTTTCTTGGTGACTATGTACAGGACTTAGCCGGCTCACTCTGAAAGGTTTTTACGTGGAATGGAATGACATCTCTGATGTGTGGTTGTACTGGAATGATGTCAAATCTAGAATAATTAGAAATGTTGGAGGAAAGATTGGATTCTCATCTGGTAAATAAACAAAGGTTGACAAAGAATGGGGTAGGATCCAATTCCAGGGAATGTATCATACTTTTATGAAAGAAAGGCAGCTAGTCTGCCAATTTAGCCTGCCTTTTTCACTTCATTTTTAGAAAGTTAGTGGCAGATCTTGAGGAAGGGGCCCAGGGGTGTTGGGACCCTTTTTATTTTGGGTATAAAAATGATACAGAAGGAGAAAAAGCAGGCAATTGTTCACACAAAAACCAAACCCAGAAACCACAAAAACCAAACCCCCTCTGCTTAGCTCAAAGTCTGGATCCACCACTGAAATATTTGAGGAAACATTTTGGGTGTAATCTGACGAAACATAATGGTGTGCATGACGATTACCTGGCTGATAACTATGTCATATATGTTTTCTTCTTTCGAAGTGATTGATGGTCCTGTTTTTTGGGGAGTGATTTCATGCTCTGGATGTGAGATTTCATGTTGTGATAAACTACTGTAGATGCACAAAGTAATATGAAAGAAGCAGTTACCCCAGTACATAGAGGGTTCAATCTCTCAAAGCACTAGGAGGGGGAGGGGTGGGTAAGGATCATTGTTGAGCTACAATTGTGGACAAGACACTGAACTCTGATTGAAAGCCTGATGTTACCAGAACTGCAAATGGTTCTGGACAAATGTAACAAGGACTCCTGAAATAATGCAGGAGAGAGGTGAGATCTGGAAAAGAGCAGCATCCTAGAGAGGGAGAGTATTAAGCAATGAATGTTTGATTTGTTACATCAGGCCCTGCAACACAGATTCACCGTGGATATCACACAGTTGCCAAACCTGGTGACAGACCTCCCGACATATCTCATTTGATTTTTGTGGTTCATGGAATTGGACAAGTAAGGGACAGGAGCAGTATTGTCAAGTGCTGTGTCAGCCTCCGTCAGTGTGCAGTAACAGTGATAGAGAAACTTTTTATGGATGATCCACCCGATCACCGAGTGGAGTTTATACCAGTGGAATGGAGATCATCACTGAAATTAGATGAAGGTAATAAATTCATATCTTGAGAGGTGATGTCACTGTGAGAGAAGAGTCAACTTAAACTCCCAGATCTGAATTTGAATTCTCTCCTCCAGCTGTTACACATTCCTTGTAATTTAGTTGCAAGAAAATGGTGTTAATCATTACCAGACAAGTCTAAGTATTGTGATTACCTCTTTTCTGGACAGTGTATGGATATTATAAGAGCAAGTTACATGCTAATCTCCTTTGGGAGTTACCGGTAAAGGTCATCACACTTGGGTTTAGGGGAAGAGAGGGGGGGGGGGAGCTTGATTTAGCCTGACACCCCAGAAAGTTCTTTTTTAGCCTAGAGTGGTAGAGCATTGGGACATAAGAGGGAAGATTTGCAGGGCCAGGAACCCATTGAGGAGACAGCATGGCTGAGTGGTTAGGGTGCTGGACTTGTAATCCGGTGTCCCGCGTTCAAGTCCTCCACCCTGCCACTCACTGGATGTGTTCTCGGTTGCCCCTAGTTCAACTCCTTGGCTACGCTCTGTAAATAGCCCACTGGTCTCCCTCCTGCTAGTGGGGATTTTTAAGCTCTTAGTTAGTCTACATTGTGGCTGAAAAGCCCCTAAGGGGGAGCTTCAATTAACGTATATTATTATTATTATTATTATTATTATTATTATTATTATTATTATTATTATTATTAACTGGAGTGTTGAACTCCCCTACTGTCACATTACACTGTTTGTGTAATGTCCTCCTCTACCCAGGAACTATTGAGAGCATTACACCTTCTTGAAAACTGAAAGTGTTTCCTTCCTTTAGTGACTATGTTTGTGTAATGTCCTCCTCTATCCAGGAACTATTGAGAGCATTACACCTTCTTCAGTATCCGGACTCAGGAAGGTTCTTAACGAGAGTATGATGGACATTATGTATTACACAAGTCCATTTTACAGATATGAGGTAAGGCAACTCCCAAGAGTGACTAGCAGCTAATAGGGACCTTAAGCAACCACGACGGCGACGGCAACGAGGACGTGGAAAAACAAGAGATCTAATTGGCAGAACAATAGCTCAGCACATGCATTTTGAAACTTTGTACATTTCTTAGCCGTCCTATGCAAAACAACAACGTGAAATCGCCAAAATTTGCGTCGTCTGCGAACCGAAACCGCGACGGCAAATTATTTTAATTTCCATTTGGAACTCAACGCTGCCTTTTATACGTCATGCTGAAGTTGAGCTGTGGCGCCGTATGAGACAGTAAGCTCTTGCAGCCATTTTTGAAATTCTAACTAAGAGTAGAAATTCACTTTTTAATCGGAGTCTTCCTTGGCGTTGCCGTCCTGACTGTTTAAGGTCCCTAATATCTCTTTGCAGTATCATTGTAGAATCAGACATAAAGGTAACTAGATGAAAGGAAATGACCGACAAAGAAGCTTTGATTTGTAATCAATTCTCCTTACCAGTTAGAGAGGAAAGGTACAGAAAGCAGTAAGGAGAATATGTGGTCTGATGCATGGTAAAGGTGTATGTGTATGTGTGTATGTTTGTTTACGTATACTCAGGGTGGTCACTAATTAAGTGCACAACGGGCACCTCAGAGCGTACACACTTTCAAGACAGAGCTGAATAACGTATACGCATGCGCTAGGTTTTGCCGCGGAAACACGGATTTTGAGTCGTTCGCATGGTTGATTTCCTATTCTGTTGCTTCGAGGCGTCGTTTTCCTTGCCCTTTTTCTTTTACAGAACAACCTCCAAAACTTGGTACACCAAAAGCTTGGTACACCAACCTCCAAAAGCTTATTACACCCCCCAAAAATTTTCAAAAATTAATTTTGTCCTTTAAAACCTTTGGAAATAGGAAAGTGCCTCCTACGAAAACAGAGTTCCTCGGTTTTAAAAGTCAGCCCCCATTATTTTCCGCTAATTTCGCTAAATTTTAGACGTAGGACACTTGAGTACGCGTTGTTGATCGCATACCCTCTGACGCAGCATTTCCCTATTCAGCTCTGTCCACTTACAATCGTTCACCACCTTTGAGCCGCCTCACTCGAAATTTCTGCCAGCAGCATAATTTTTAGCTACAAATCTGTATACTAGTTGACCACTTTCCCAATGGGGCTTTTCAGGGCCAATGTAAATGAATGAATAAACGAATGAATGGAGGAATTGAGATGGTGTCAAAAAATCCCAACTGGCAGGAGACAGACCAGTTGGCTATATACAAAGTGCAGATAAGGAATTGTGCCCAGGGCCCCAACCACTCGGCCACACTGCTTCGCAATATTTCCAGAACACACTATCTAGACTTGGGTGCGAAAATGGGATCGATGTGACTCCAGTTTGATTTTACTCTTAAGTGTTTGCATTCTGTTTCAGATCATTGATGGTGTAAGAGATGAAATGAACCGTTTGTACACCAAATTCTGCATCAGAAATCCTTCTTTTGAGGAAAGAAACGGCAAAATTTCAATAGTAGCCCACTCGTTGGGGAGTGTGATTACATATGACATCTTAACACTTTGGGACATGGAATTGAGACATCTTCCTCAAGATGCCACAAAAAGCACCGGCTTTCTTACAGAAAGCCTGCAGTACTTGCGGTCAGTGACCAGCTTGACGAGTAATGAGCAGAAGGAGTCTGGGCCCAAGGCTAAGAAGAAAGAGAATGTACGAGTTGAACTTGCCAAAGCTCGGAGCGAAGTGATGAGGCTTGAGGCGATGGTGTTGAGTGAGGTGGAGCACGAGAAACAAGGCGCTGAAAAAAGCTCGGACGAATGCCCTTTAGCGCTGAGGTTTAAGGTGAGAGTTGTTCCAGTCATTAAAATAAGTCATTGTTCTGGACGAGAACTTTATGCATCATCACAGACAATAGCATGTTTGCCTCGGGTTTGGGGGGGAGGGGGGGCAGGGGGGTTTCTACAAGATATAGATATCTTATTAGACTTTTTGTTGTGTAGTATCGCTGATTATTTTTACGGGTTGTGCCGTATTTTGACGAGCCCGTAGGGCTTGTCAAAATACAAATAACGAGTAAAAATACTCAGCGATACTACACAACAAAACGTTTAATAAGAGATTTATTGCAGTAAATGGTTTGAACCCTGGGGTAACATGTGAAGGTGTAGTCTGATCGTCCGGGTGAGTGTAGTCCTGAGAAGGACTGTTGTCGGTGGCAGTGACTGAACGAACGACTTACGTCACTTGAGTCTTACAGCCAATAACATCACGGCAAAACCAACCGATCATTTCACACGAACTGGAATAAGAACATTCTACTGACAACAATCACTCACTTGACTCTGATGATGACTTCCGCACAGGTTGTCGAAACGTCAGTCACTGCCACCGACAACAGTCCTTCTCAGGACTACACTCACCCGGACGATCAGACTACACCTTCACAAGAGATTTATTATTCAACACGCCAAATTGTTATTTCAGTGCAGGAGAATTTCGCGGGTATTTCTGGAGTACAAATATCGCGTGATATTTGTACTCGTCTCGGGCGTTATTTGTACTCAACAAAGCACAGTTGGGTAATAATAAGGCTTTATCAACTGAGTTGATGATGTTAATTGGTAAACGTAGAGACATTGTAACAATGTTGAGATGGATAAAAGTATTTTTTCCTAAAAGTTGGACTCAAGAAACTTTCACACCCAGTTTGTACAGAGACTGATTTGGCGTACTTTCAGGTGGAAAACTTATTCTGTGTTGGATCGCCGCTAGCAGTATTTTTGACACTTCGAGGGCTCAGACCACAAGACGACGTTGAAGATCACGTGTTACCAAAGTCTGTTTGCAAGCGTGTGTTAAATATTTACCATCCAGCTGACCCTGTGGTGAGATATTGGGATCCCTGCGATGTCGTTTCTTTACTCTTCTAATTATTATTATAATAATCAATTTTTTTTCTGCCGAACCAGGCCTACCGCTTAGAACCATTGCTGAGTGCAGACTATAGCAGCATTCCTCCGGTACAACTACACCGCTACGACAGTAAACAGTCAGGCTACACTGAAACTAAACCAACTGGTAAGATTTCCAAGTGGGGAGGTATTTTAGCGGCATATCGAGTTGGTTTCTCTAAACAAAAAACAGACGATGAAGCTAGTGATCGATCAAACAGCCCAAACAGTGAGGAAAATACAGAGGAAGACCTCGTGGTTGTACACAATGCCGAATCTGGGGAAGGCGCTCAAGGTAGGAACTGGCTGAAAAGGATTTAGCCGAGAAAGGTTTTCGTTTTAAATGAAATGAAGGTGCTTTCTTCCAAGAAAAATGTAGATAAGTTTCTCCGCGCGCTGCATGAGGTTCGCATGCTAAGAATTCTCCGTAACGTGATTGGAAGCTCTCCTGAGTGGCTGAGTAATGTTCGGAATGGAGTCTTCGAGACTCAATTATGAAGAGTTTTCACAATAGTGAAAAAGTCCACGCGAGAAGCAGCGTCATTTTGGCGGGGAAATTTGTCTACTAGACTACTACTTACTGGTTAGTAGAATCATATTACAGTGCAAGTGGTAGTGCCAGGAGGTGGCGTGGCCGAGTAGTTAAGGTGCTGGACTTCTAATCTGGTGTCCCGGATTCACTCTGCCACTCACTGGATTTGTTCTCGGTTGCCCCTAGTTCAACTCCTCCGCTGCGCTCTGTGAATAGTGGTCTGCCTCTTGCCAGTTGGACTCTTAAGCACTGTGTTAGTCAACATTGTGGCTGAAAAGCCCCGAAGGGGGAGCTTCAATTTATGTATTTATTTATACGTATATTTATTATTTATTATATTTTACATTGGAAAACAAAAGCTTTTGAAATTTAGCTATGCAAACATTTGCAACCACAAGGTGACGCGAGTTCCTCAACTGTAACCAATTCTGTTGGACCAATTAATACTTACAACCCGATAGAAATCATTTTTTAGCGTGTTGGTTTTTACTTTTAAACACATATTTCCTCATAATTTCACCCTGTGCTAACGGGCGGCGTAGACGACGAAGGAGCTTCATGCACTATCACCGACGGCGGTTCATCGACCTCTTCCAAGCGGACAGGTTGGATCGCGAGTTTGTTCGGTTCTTCTAAACCATCCACGTCCAGTAACTCCAGCCAGGAATCGGAAGAAACGTCAGAAACAGATGGCGGTGTCAAGAAGAAACCAGAACAAGCAAAAAATGAAGAACACCTCTCAGTACCATCGAAAGGCAAGTAATAAAACTTATTTAGATCTGAATATTTTTAAATCTCCTAATTTTGATAGGCTATTTTAATTATTTTATTTTACGACATTTCATTTTATTCCATTTTACGCACGACCCCACAAGCGTGTAGTCGCTTTAACAATTATCGTGTTTAAATAAAGTCTTTGTATTGTATTGTATTGTATAAACAAACAAGTGAATAAATGAATCAGTGGAATTAAACGCTGGCTCTTTGTCTGCCGCTTTCTGGTCAAACTGAAATTAGAGGCCTACTCTGGGACCTTAAGTCGCCTTAAGTTGCCTGAAGTCGCTATTGGTTATGCAATGTTATAAGGGTTCTAACCTTTCCAAGTGACTCCATTCACCCCACTCTGAACATATTGTGTTTATTGCAAGGGATTCTGTAAATATTTTTAAGTTTTATAGAGAGACTGTTGCTAACTTTGATTGTATCACTTCAGTCAAATAAAATCGATTTAAGTCGCTTTAAATCGCCTAAGTCGCAACGTTTTTTCTACCAATTTGCTTAAGTCGCCTTAAATCGCCCAAAGTCGCCCAAAGTTACGGCGACTTAAGGCCCCAGAGTAGGCCTAATTAAGATTAGGATGAAATCGATGTTCAGTTATTGAACGCTCTACCATAGCAGCACAGGGATCCCAAATCTCCACGCCAATATCGTTCCTCGTTGTCTTCACGCCCGTTTACTAGGGCACCATCCACACTAATGCGTTATCGTTTAAAAACGCATACCTTAGTGAAGCGTTTTAACCTGAAGACGCTGATGAGACTTTGTAAAACGGCTTCAGAAGTGGATGCGTTTTCAAACTGCTCTGTTTCTTTCGTGGACACGTGAAAACAGCCTTTTAAAAAAAATAAATGGCAATAAATGCGTCACATATGCACATAAATTGTGTGCGTTCCTAAATGTTAACCAAGTAGTATGAGAGCGTTGGTGAGAATACTGTTATGTTATTACTGTTAATTACTTAGTGGACGCTCTTCGTCACTCACAGTCATTTCTCCTCCGTTTCACTTTCAGTTTTAAAGGAACGACTCGACTTCACTCTCCGAGAAGGATACATGGAAAGTAACTACTGGTCTGCAGTCACCTCCCATGTATCGTACTGGGGGTCGTGTGATGTGACACGATTCGTTCTAGAGAATTGCCTGGATCCAGCACAAAATATGGACCAACCTTAAGATGATTGGAGAAAAGTAAGACATCAATATTTATATTGATAATTGTATGGTTGGTAGATAATCAGAAATTGCCTGCATAGCTATTATTCTTTAATTTCAAGTAAAACTGTCCAATTAAGGATTTATTTAAATTGTTTCATACTAGCCAAATTAATCCCAAATTGGACAGTTTTAAAAATTTAAAGAATGATAGCGGACTGAGCAATGCCCAAATACAACTGACCAGCTATATAATTAATAAGTAAGACTGAGGACTGCATGCTGTCCAATTTTGGAAATAATTGGATTCAAAAAATTTCTCTTACTACTAAATTGGACTCAGCCTACAGCCTCATCCAATTTGGGGCTTCCTCAGAATTTTTTTTATGCAGTTATTTCCAAATTGGACCGCATAGAGTCCCATTACATATACCAATGTAAGGACCTGGGATCTCTAGTAATTCACTTCAGTGCGTTCACTGAGAATGGAAATTTACTTTACTATTTCTGGAAAATAACCCAAAGAACTAGAGCCAAGAGAATGTTTTTTTCAAATTTTATTCATTTTTGGTTAGTTACGCTTGCAAAAGCACTTCAGATGGACTATTTTTATCTACCTGTAAGTGTGGCTGGAATATGTTTTAACTCGAGGTGATCTAGAGTGGAGTAGCCCTGGCTTTATTGCAGTTTCAAAAGCTTGAATAGGTGCTATAGAAATATTATTTTGCAGCAGTTGTGTCGTAGGGCTCAAATGAAGAATGTTTGAGATGTCATTTAAGAGAAATTGTAATGAGATTTAACAGTGAGGAAGCGAGGCCTTCACAACGGTAGGCGCACAATCTTGAGGACGCCGTTGCGTTATGAACACGGCGTGAAAAAGTGTGAATTGCGTTGCGATGGATTCGCGCGCATGTCATTTCACTGGTCATTGTTTTTAGTTAAATCTACCATGGATGACACAAACTTATTCGTTGTAAAAAATTGTTTACAAACCCTGTATAGACTAGTTTATGTCAAATCATTACTTGGACAGAAAGAACTCCAAATTCTCTTCACTAATTTATAAGGAAATATTGAGCTGCTGGTTATGAGAATCACTAATCAGATCTTGGGAGGTAAATAATTTTAACGCAGTCTTGTTCCCCTGTTCTGGAAGTTAGGTCTGCATCTGCGATCAACCTTGTTCCCAGGGCCTTTTCCCTTAGTTAGGGGGTGGGGCGGGAAAGGGGAAAAGGCCCTGAGAACGAGGTTGGTCTGAGATTGTTGGCATATAGCCGGTTCTGTTGCAATTCAAAAGGATTTCTCATCACTAGCTATCTAAACTATTTTGAATACATAAAAAAATCTTAGGCTATTCATAAAATCCTATAAACAAATAAATAGTTTATCTTGATATTTAGTGTAAATATGTGACAAGCATGTGGACTAAAAAAAAAAACTGACTGGTATTTTTTACGCGGTGTCTTGTACTGAAAAATGTCAAGAATGGTTCAATAAATAAATCGTAAAGTTGTGCACAATGTCCGTTTGTATATTTTACTCCAATCTCTGTTTGCGTACCTATTCATTCCCAGGCCGCTTTTCCTCTTTAGCGGAAATATGGGGACCTGGCACGAGATATGGTCTAGGGGATAACGTCACGGTTTCGCTTTGCTTGGAGTCGAAGCTCGCTTAATACCAGGCCACACTCGTTGTTTCTTGTTAGGTTAGGTCAGCATTTTGGCGTCGTCGCTTGCGTACAATACATAACCATAAAGTGTGCAGACTTGTGCTTTGATGAAGTCTTTGAAGCGTTTTTTATGGCCCCATTTTTCTTTAGCGCAAGATACCTCGTCCTTTTCATTTTTTTATAAGTTCTTTCGGACCAAAATACAACAAAGTTATTGGGAAGAAGTTCCTGGACGAACATTGTATCCAACTTGTGACTTTTCTGTTGATGGAAGGTAACGGTGTCAGCGTATACATTTGAACATGGGCCGATTTAATTTTAATGCGAGAATATATCCGTAAGGCGGCTAAGTGGTTGGTTCGCCGGACATGGACTCCGAATCAAAAGGTCTGGGCCCGAGACCTGACCTGTGTTATTGGCGGGGACATTTCACTGTCACCTGTGAGGTTTATTGGAAGGCGGCACACGGCCGCGGAAATAACCTCGCGACCAGGCCTTTCCACCCTTTCCAAATTTCAATGGAGAAGCCCTAGAAACGAGGTCGCACATCGACAAAGGAAAATAATCTTACCCTGGTAGTATAAACTTTTCCAGCTTTGTTGATAGCCACATACACTCCTGTTTTTACATGTTTTATTCTTATTAGGCTAGTTCCGCAAGACTGTAGCTCAAACAGACCTGAAACAACAAAAACGGGGTATATCAGCTGCCGGAGACAGATCAAGAGATCTGGTATTATAATGGATTCAAGTAATATTTCTTACAAAGCCCACGCACCTTTCCTATTCAGTCTTATTCAACCATTATAGCTCTAACCACACATAGCCGTGCAAGATGAAGAAGCTAGAAGAAGTTGGGGTTGCTCTCAGCTTACTTCAAGCACTTCCTTCCCAAACTTCTCGCGTGTATCCATGCCTCGACAAGCGTATGCCAATTATCATGGGATTAGCCTCTTCCAGGTGCTCAGTTAGGAGCAGAATAGTAAACGTCACGATAGTAACAGCAGACTGAAAACGAGGGAGGCTCTTTACGTAACCCGACCCAGGCCTTCCTCGTTTTTTCACTCAACTTCTACCGAGCTTCTTTTCACTAACTGAAAGCCTGGAACAAGCTAAGCATGGACCAATTCCTGACCAACGCAGCTATCAAAAAATATTCACCCGCGAGATCAGTAATGTTATTTGTTCGCTAAAAACCAAAATAGGATTGTATTGAAAGGGGCTCATCTGCCCCAGGGCTGGTGTCCATCCCCCAACATATAAATAATTATTTTATCCTTTTTCGCCCACAATGATCGTGGTGACGTTACTTGAAAACCAAAATAGGATTGCCTTGAAAGGGATTTATCCCCGCAGGGATGATTTTCACCTTTAATATGAATTATTACTTTAACCTTTTTTGGCTAACAATGACTGTCGTGACGTCAATAAAAAGAAAACATCCCAATTTAGTCTGAAAAGGCGGATTCATGCTGACGTCATTGTTTACATTTTTGCTCATTTGCATACGGCTTTCCGTAAAGAAGGAAGCATGTTGGGTACAAATTGACTTCAGACAGCTAAAGAGCTAGAAAACCTTAGTACATGGTGAAATTTTTAGTTCTTTGGGTGTAATATTCAAGGAGAAATAGTCCATCAAAAACTGCAAAATTTCTGGATGGCAAAAGCGCTAATGAGCTCATACATTCTATGTAAAATTTTGAGTTTTTAAACCCGTGTTGCACAAAAAGTATTTAATGCATCAGGCTCGTATTCATTGGCCGAGTTAATCGTACTTTGACCTTTCGATATTCAGAACTGATTTATTTTTAGCTCCATCAGAAACTGAATTGCTTATGCTAATGAGGCAAATATTGTAAACAAGGATTCCCATATATATTGGTACAATATCAATCAAGAACATGAATATTCATTTATTTTGGAATAGTCATGCATTCCTTGCTAAAAGTTCTCTAAAATAAGTGAGTGTCGTGCAATGAAGCCGTTTTAGCAGACTTATTTTCGTATTAGTACTTACATCTCCTCGCTGGCTGACAATATGTGTCATTCACCCCATGTAATGTTTCATTTGACAAAACCGTCAGATGAAATCTCAGTTTACTCCAGAGTAGAACCAACCTCTTGTGAGTAGGAGCCACATTTCCGTCACAACTTCCTCTGGGATTAAAAGGCTTTGTTACTTTGTATCTCCTTGGTTGCAGACCGCTTCCACGCAATTTTGTTCTTGAACTAACGCCAGATGGCCTTGTTATCATAACAAACACAGCAATGGATAGAAGTAGCTGGCGACCAAACAACATATTAAAATTAGAAATGAACCTAATGGAAACTTAACTATTAATACAAACAGTCTCTCAGGTCCATCAATTTGTATATCACAGTATTGGACTGGGAATTTTTCTGCTATCGTGGTAATATTTTTAAATTGCCACGTCTGTAGTCTACCAGTCACGGTCAATGCATCAGGTGAATTTCAGCCTAAATTCAGTGTTCACTTTTTCTTATTGCAATCTGTTTTCATAGGCCTCTATTGTTTATCATTCTGGTTCTGTGTTTCTTTATTTTTTCTTCGTTGATGTGTTCGCTGACCTTAACAATCATTTGTTTCAATGGTTTTATTTTAATTCAAGATACATGACTATGACGCAGAATTGACCTCAAAATTTCATGAGCAAGTTTAAGCATGATGTCGAATTTCAGCTGTCTTTCTGTCGACCGCGTTAAAAATTAAGAAACTTTATCCGTTTCTTCAAGAATGAAAATTTGTATTTTTCTTATCTATTTTTCTGTTTGACGTTTTCTAGCTTTACCAGAAAATAAATTGAAATCAGCGACGATTTTTTTTCTCTCTAGGTATTTCGTGGAAATCTAAAATATTAGCACTTGTAATTTGTCATCGTTAATGGAGCAAAAAAAAGTTTCGACGTCAGGGTTTAATTTTACCCCAATTACATGACAATGGCTTTGTCTCGAGAATAATTTAAACCAATTAGAACACAGCTTAAGCTTCATGTTGCACGCCCCACGTGCACTGTCAAACTAAATTGCACGTGTAAGTTAGGTACCCTTTAACCACCACGTGATTTTTAATTTCCTTAGAGTGAGTAATTCAGTTGCCTAGTCACGAAAAAAAATGAAACTAGATATAAAGGAAAAAAGTACTCGGCAGGCGGATACAAAAATTATAACCACGGCTCCAAAGTTGTTGCTACGAATCCAAAGTTATAATTACGGATCCAAAGTTTTTTCTAGGGATCCGAAGTTATTCACTTTGGATCCTTTGAAGAGAGTCTGATTAGGGTTAACCGATAGCTGTAAAACGCCAAAAGTATATAAAGCTGTAAGAGGTAAAAATTGAAAAATGTAATCGTTAGTCGTAAAAAAGTTTGCCTTAAAACGGCCAAAACTTTAACCAGTTGCCCTAAAAGCCATCAGCCCATTGGAGACCCCCGTGAAACTTTATAAATGTTTACATCAATATCCACTTTTTTCATTAATTTAGAGTGGCACTTACAGGCCGCAGTAAGAGACAGGTATTACTGAAGATCAAATTGGCCAATATGTTATCGTTTGCCAGAGAAAATAAGACAAAAATGATCGTTATCAATTTTCACTTAGCTGCCACCATACTACATGCTTATAAACTGTTTATCGACGTTTCAATAGCGTGACTCAACTTCAAGTTTTTGAAGAAAAAACAAGTACGCAAACAAGCTTTTTCTTAAGGATTTCAGTACCAGAAGCTCCCGTGATATTACGGCCGCATTTTTGACGCAGTACTTGAAGTCTGTGTTCCTTTCAAAAAGTAATTTCAAGTTTAGCGAATATGACAAAAAATTCAGCTAGCCATTTTAAAATTTAGTGTAAGATTTTGCAACTTATAAAATAGTCTGCTTACTCTAACTTGCTGATAAATTCAATTGGAATTAAAAAAAAAAATTAAGATATTTTACGGCTTCTCCTGCGACAGATTTGGTGACTTACTTATCACGATTCTCAACTCAAAAACAAGACTAGTTTGATTTTTGGAAAATTCTTTGAAAGGTCCGTTTTTCATGGTACACGCGGTGTGGTATTTGAAACAGACTTTATTTTGACCGACGGAATGTTAGTGCGGTTGGTGAATCTAATATACAACCGACGTACAGACAGTTACAGCGTTTGTTTTACTTCAAACCAGTACCGCGTTCACTTAATGTTTTGGCCGTCGTCTGCAAAAAGCAATGTTAGGCTTTTTCTAATATTGTACCCATGTTGCAGTTTTCGTTCTCCACAGCGAAAGCAATTTGTTTCAACAGACAGTAATTATGAGTTAATTGAATGATTAACTGAGTGCACTTCCGAACACATGGCAGCCTCAGTGAAGATATCGCGTTAAATTTATTTTTAAAAACACCTACCATTCTAAACTCCATTTGACCAAGAGAGCTCTTCTTGTTGCTGCTTGTTCACTTCTAAGCTTGTCCCGAGAAACTGTTCTCGTTGCCTCGCCCCCAGACTGATTTAATGCCTTCCATTACCTCACAGGGCGTGTTACTTCACTTTTGTTTTAACGCTGCGTGAAATAAAGGAAAAAATTTCAGAAATATTTGTTTCTATATCATACATACCTTCGGGTCCTTTCTAAGCAGAGCTCTATTAAGACGTGTATTTGCGGTGGTGCGTTTTTTAAAAACTCTTAAGACCACTCGAAATATTTCTTTTTGCCGCAAATCGCAAATCGCTTGTGCTTTCGTACGTTTAAAGGCGAGTCGTGTCTGGGAAATAAAAGGATTTTTGTTTATATTCGACTCAGAAATTTCACGGTCTACAACGTACACTGACTACAATGGTTAAAACAATGTTTACCCCAAAATACCGCACTGTTTACTCCAAACCAAGCCGCGTGCAATGAACTAATATGTTCTCTGATGATTTCTAGGAAAGATTCTGTGCATGCTACTTCAAAATCCCGTAGCTAAGCCGCATATTGGGCTTCGATACAAAACTGAAAAGTAAGCAAGTGCGACAAGTAATTAATTACGACCATTATTAATCGTTTATCTTCAATAGATAAGTAAACACCTAACTTTGACTCACTTCCTCTCTCAGTCTAGAGGCATTCTTCGAACATTACCAAGTTTCTCATGTTCACTCAGCAGATTGATATTTCCTGTGTACCTAAGTTCGTTCAAATGCTTCTTAAACTAAAACTGCTAAAACATTCCATGACAGATCGCTTAGTAGCATTCAATTTAAGCCCGCTGCCGGCAACCTTTTAAATGACCGCATATTGCGTTTCGCTTGCGCATTTCCAGCAGAGAAAGTGTTCTACAAGTGATGAAGACGCATCAATAAAAGTCAGCCTGAAGAGCTGCATGACAATAAAATATCGCTTTTGCGGTAAACAAAGGGGTCTTCCATTGTTGATATTAGCGGATAATACAATTTTTTTTTTCCTTCAGAAATCGCCGACTTTTTTTGAAGTTCCTCAATGGTTTGCCGTCCTTTTACGAAACTCAAATTACAAGACCGGTTTTAGCTAAGTGGTAATAGTTCGCGGTCTTCGCCATGGTACAAGTGCCTCTATTGTCGGTCTTTCCTAAAAGCGGAGAGTCTTTTAGAATTTTAAAAACGATATTATTCACCTTAACAAATACCATGAAGTGTCAAAGCAAACAAAATTGAACAATTATTTGTTCAGACGGATACCAGGTTTGTGGAAATAATATCCAAGTAAATCAAACCCAATTTAAATACAATTACATTGAATTACTGCCCATTCTAACACAAGAAACAAAACGACAAAGATCGATATTAATACACCGTTCAGTGACCTAGGGGTCAGTAAATATTAATGTTATTTACTCTAGCTTCAGTTGACAACTTGTTAAATCCTAAGAAGAATAACCGTCCAATCGTTATTACTTGAGAAGTTTGAAAGAAGGGAACTATATGAGAACTGAATTTGGTTTCGAAACTTTCTCATCAAATTTGAAGTGGTACTTGACTGCCGGGTCAAGAAAGATGACTTGCGGTAAAAAGCCGTTTTTGTCCGTTTCTTACGCGAAGAAAGCCGGAAATTCTCTTTCAGCCTCAATCCACTTCAACATACTTTATTATCTACGAAAACCGCAGTGTCTGACTCAAAATTCTGTTACAATATCAGGGCTTATAAAGTTTTGGTTCGCACGTAAGCACGAAAGATGAAATCTGCAAAGGCAGGATCTTATTTAAGAACCTATCTTTGTAGAATTTGCGCTATAATCAGAGGTCACTGCAAAGTTTGATACCGATCAGTAGATTGTACCAAGTTAGCATGTGTGACTCGTCCATGATCTTTCCAAAGAGATTGCGTGACACTCAGGAAAGACAACTTTTTAGGCAGTTGCGCAACAGACTTTGGTGCCCACAAAAATGTTTCTCTGCGCGAAATCAAATGGGTATTAAAGTTTGGAATTGCCAACTAGCATAGTTTCAAGACTAAGAAGGAAATAGTTTTTTAATGACTTGGCGACCTCGGCAAGTTTGTGGCTTGCAGTCTGATCCGAAAACCTTATGCCCGGAAATAGCAGACGTAAATCTGAGATTCAACAACACCTGTGTCTAAAATAAAATGCTCGATATAGAAAAATATGTAAGTAAGGCATTTTCGGGCTAAAACTAAAAAATACCCTTAACGACTACATAGGGACATCCTGGGTGGTCCGGTTCTAATAAAATCAATATTTGATATTTGATCATGGTAATAGTTTGTTTTTCCTTGTACCGCAGATCCGTGGATCTAGAAGTTTCCGTTTCATTTGATCTTGACCTTTAAGCTGATATCAAATTGGGCCCAAGTTTCATGTTAGTCTTGAACCATTCTGTGATTTTTATCATTTCAAACTTTGTTGGAAGAATTTTCCAAAGTCGATCTAAGGCTCCGGTGTAACAACGAGACTAATGCAGTGTTCATAACAGCAATTACTGAAATATGGTCTAAGTAATTATATAGATGAAAGGTCAGAAGGGTTAAACTTGATATCCGTAAAACAGTGCTCCATACATAAAGTAGAGCGAGTATAACGTGTAATAGGCAGAAAAAAATCAATCAACTACATTTCATCCCTAGAGATGAAAAATCAACCAATGTAGTTGATTTATTTTTTTCTGTTTATTAGATGAATAGTTAAATGAAAATAGAAAAACTGAAGTAAATGAATTGAAAAAAGAATAGGTAAATGGTGAAGTCTTTCAGAAAAATTAACATGCAATCAAATGTATGAATTAAACAAAAAGTAAATACGAATGGTCTTTATTGAACTTTGCAATGCAGAGATAAATATAATTACACAAACCTAAGATTCAAGTTTACATTGTTACATAACTGTAGGAATTTCAAATGATTAAAAACGAAACGTTGCGGATTATATAAATTTTCGTGTGATGACTGGTTGCAAACGACGATTCTTATGCCTTTCGAATATCAGTTTTAGAACTTTATAATACGGAAGGACGCGAAAAAACGGAAGAAATTCACAGACGAAGTTATCCCTCAAAGTTATCGAGGTTTTGATACAATTGCTCTAAAGCATGCTCTTTGTCATGTTTGATTTTCTTTACTCGGTCTGGCTTTCAATCTGGTTTATTATATTCCGTTATCATGTGTTTTTTTTTTTTTTTTCAGTTTCCTCTCGCTGACAGAATCCTCCTTGAACAGTGACGATTCACGATCGATCTCTGATTTAAGAGTCGTTTCGTCAAATATTTTCAACCACACGATATAAACACATTTTTTAACAAAGTTTGGCATTTGTGCCAGGATAAACTGAGAGAGGATGAATTACTCTTGACGTTCCGTTTTGTTACCTTCAAATGAGCAGCTGTTTTGCTCACTTTTATTCCATTCATTCTGTCAAACGACAGCTCACTGAGCTCACTGAGCTCACTGAGCTCACTGAGCTCACTGAGCAAGAACTTGAGGAGGAAAGCAAATCATGGGCAAATTCTCTCTGGCGAGTGCTATATGAATCTTGTATCGGAAAAAGTTCCATTGACTCTTTGATAAAACGTTGAGGAAAACATTTCCTGTATTTGTATTCCGTGATGAGGAATGATTTCACTTTTGGGATGTACACCATTAACAGGACGTGTTCCAGCTGACACATACGCAAGCATCGAGAGTTTTATAATTATGCAAAGATTTGCACGTTAGCTATACCGATTTTCCAAAATCTTCATCAACATACCTTAGTTTCAACGAATTGGAACATCAGTCTCCAATCACCATTTAATGGAAAGTAAAGGAATGTCAAAACACTTCATTTATTTTTATATCCTTGAGCCGTAAATATGACAAGCATATGTTCATTTTCAATCAATGACTCATTAGCTTACGAGAGACAATGACTGTATTTTCCTCCAGGAGCCCTGTAACGCACGTACGGCAAATAACCACAAGATATACGTTAAAACACATACGAGTTCAGTGATACGTGATTTATCCCATAGTTACGCGTGCAGTGTGTCAAGATAAGGACCCCGAGTTGACAGATTTTTCATGAACTTTGTGCAGTTTTAGAGGGTGCAGAGCCGATTTCATATGACCTACTATGGAAATCCTTTCAGAAAGAAATGAAGATCAAGTATTATTGTAAATTAAATCTGGGACCGTCATAGATGTCATAATCAGCAGAAACCAGATCAAGATTTCAATTTTAGATCTGAAATCAAATATCACATTACACAGCTACAGACTTCACGAGATTCCTTGGTCTCTTGACTGTATTAAAGTAACAGATAAAAAAAATTCAGAAATTTACTTTTAATGATTTAGATAAGGAAAACATTTAAAATTTATTAAACTTTTGAATAATTCAAGGCTCTGTCACCAGATAGCAAAAAAATGTTTTGGATCATTTACACGCCCATTTGTTTTTGAAGTATATCGTAAATTTCGGAACAAAATTTTGCAATCAATGAGTTACGATAAAATACTGTCAGCAAACTGTACGTGCCTGAGAACACATCGTCCATTTCACAAATTCTGAGAGAGAGTTGTTTCTTCCACAAGAGGATTAATAAGATATGTTTTGGCGGACTTGACGGTGACGAAATTTCCTTTTTAATTAAATGAGAAAAAAAAATCACTCATTAATAAATTTAACATGGCCTTGTTTTTAGGGTGTTATTTCCTATTTGATATCCATTTAAATTTTATTCGATTAAGGAGATCAGTCCAACTCATTTCTGACAATTTCTTGAATATCAAAGCTAGTTTCCTTGGATAATTGTGAGGCTTTATATCCAATGAATATTTTCTCAGTTATCATGGGTATATACTTCAGTTAGTAACTTCTACGTTTAAAGATAATTTGACAAAAGCAGCTAAGTTTTATCTCGAGTAAAGTAATGCATGTCTACTTCGCAAAATACGAGGGACGTTTCTTGACCAGAAAACCATTCGTAGGAAATTAATCGAAAGACAACATATTTCTCACGTACTGCTAACGCCTATTTTAGCTTTCATTTGTTGAAATGATCAATTGCGAGAGCAACTGAGATTTGCATTTTGCCACAGGCTTGCCGACAAGCAATATTGCACGCAGAGTCTTGCAACCTTGTAGCCAATCCGAAATGCCGAGGATATGCAATCAGCTCAGCAATTGCATTTATGAGATGAATGTCTCATGTTGTTTGATGTATGCTTCCGCTAATGCAACTATGCTACTGTCAGATAGATAATTACGTCGCTTCTCGTTCACAATCGCATGCGCGTAGCTCTGACTGAAAACTTACTACTCACAGGGATGGTTTTCTTTTGTATTAAAAGCTGATATGTTCACCTTGTGATTGTTATTGTTTGTTAGTATTTTTTAACACCGTAGATCTAATTTAGTTGGGTGAATGCCAAACTGTTAAATAAATCGGTGCAAAATAATTCGATGCAAAATTTTCGAGCACATTGCACAACTTCGGCTTGGAAGATAAGACTGATTGAGATATGCCCAGGCAGTTAGCTGTAACTCATGGGCAATTTGTTAAACATCCAAAAGAACTAAGTTAACCTTTTTATTTAATCAAATAACGTCATTACTTCTCGCATAATATCGAAACACTTCGTTCCTGATGATCTCAGCCAATTTAAGTCCAATTCATCAAATTGCAAAGTATTGCAAAGAGATGCCCTGATTTCCAAATCCCGCAACAGGCTTGAACAGAACTGTTCTTTATCATTCAGTGGAAGGCAGTTCCGTTTAAACTTTGCACGCGTACATTTTACGAGCATTGATCTCTCACTGACTGAGTACAGCACTCAAGAGATTTCTACGCATTCTTCTTCATTTTCAACACAACATTGCAAGTTTTGTACCTACATAGTGTCACTAACCTTGGTAAACTACATGTCTCGGAGTTTCCACGCTGCATTCGTTGATATTGCAAAAACACTACAGGATTCCTTTTGAAACTAAACGCTTCACAAGATAGCTCTGAACTGTCAAAGACATAAAAAATGACCCTAATTCCTAGGGGTTGTTGGCGTTTCGGGTGTAGAAGTGTTGAAAGTAGATTGATTGTCTGACAAATGCAATGACCTAATTGGTAATGCTGTTGGCTTTCATAAAACTGTCAAACAATTCATGGATCAGTGTTAAAAGTAGCGTTGGTGGAGACAGTTGGAGAATTCCAGCTTCAAGCAGATCACATTTTCAATCTGGACCTTTTAAAATAACTCAACAGTGAACATTCAAGATTGTAAGCATGAACTCGACTGAGTTTCCATGTTTTAGGACGTCGTGTGATATGTCAGAATCCTGCTGGTAATGAAGTAAGAGGATCTCCAGCTCTCCCAGAAAAGTAATGAAAAAATCTGTCTAGGGAACAAAATGTCTCACCGTGTGTTTAATTTTGATCAGTGTGGTGGCTAATTTAGATCTGAGATTCTCAAAGCGAGCCAAAATCTGACAGTATGTTGCTCGTAAGCTGATTTTTATCGGGCTAATTGATTGTTTGTGGCGAGACTTATCAAAACGCATAAATCACTCGATGCAGGTTGTTATCAAGTTGCGTCCGGGTTGTATGATACTAAAGCTTCGATTACTTAATCGTTCTATGAATGAAAACATATTTGATCTACTTAATTTACTATATACAAATTTTTAGTCGTAAGAAATAGAAGTTCTTCCTCTCGTGACGCAACTGTTAACTTTTTAATTTAATCTTTCATGATAGCGTGACTTATTTTCTGATATCGCGTGAGAATTTAACGTTGCGTTTCGGGTATTTTTGCGGTTCCCCTCGGCAATAAAAGCGACATGGCTTACTCATTAAGCTTACCCTTAGTTAACTTCTTTCGTATGCAGTGCTCTGTTAATTAAATTAATGTCGTTTATAACACCGAAGAAGATCACAGATATCGAGTATTCATTCTTAATGAAGACTCAAACTGTTACCAATTGATCTTGCATCGATGCAGATTTCGTGGCAAGAAGAACAGAGCGCCGTTAATCAGGTAAACAAGGGATTTATCCCTACTTTAGGAATAGCTGATTTTTAGAAGTACTCCAGGTCTCAGTTTGACCTTTAAATGCAGATAAAAGATGATATCTCGGAATGTATTTGAGCAAAGGGCTAGGAAAGTATTTCGTCGGAATCTTGAACTAAATTACAACATCTGTTTCGGAATGAATAGGAAATTTCAGTTCCTCATTTGAAAGACTGAAAATTTATTCATTTGATATCTCGTCGCTCCATAAATACCTCATATTTACGAATATGAATATAGAATATAGTTTATATCTGACCACTTGCAGCCCAGAGGCTGAATTACGGGCGCAGTGTAAGGTTGAGAACAGACGTCACCATATCAGGCGCCTCTGGCAGCCGCTTCAGTCTATCGATCTCACCTTCCCACCCATCCCACCCCAGGGGAGGACATCCATCACACAGTAATCGTGTGTGGGAAATAAATGTCTCCTACCCCAACCCTGCAGGAGACGGGACCTCCATTTATTCGTCCCTATCCGAGAAGACTAGAATATCTAACCATTACTTGATGTTATAGAAAGGTAGCAAATTCTTCTCAATTATTTTAAGACCTTGAGTGTTGGTCCGGCCGGGGCTCAAACCCTCGACCTCCCGCACAACAGTCCAGCGCTCTATCCATTGAGCTAACCGGGAGGTTAATCGGTTAGCTAACCGGATGATTACGCCAGAATTTGTACTATTAATAATTATCTTGAAAATATCTGTTACTTATGCCATTTGATTCGCCTGTTGCCTTGAACCAGAAAGAATTCTAGCCAGTCACATTGTGGTTTGAAATATACTAATACAAGGTTTTTATGGAGACAGATTTAAGCCAATCGTGTTTTTCATCAAAGGCTCGTACATGTTTTTAATTTGTCGGAAAAGAACAATTTCCTCTGTGGGAATCACACTGAGGTGCCGCGAGTCCATCGATCACAAAATACTCTATTGTGACTAAACTGACCATTAACTTTAATGCATAACTTGCTCTAAGCCTCTGAGCTGAAACAGCCGGTATGTTTTAAACTGAGCGACGTTCACCTTGAGGGAAATATGTTGATTTCGCAACATTCGTTTTCCATTTTCATCATTGGTAGAGCCGAGATTGCGCTCTTGTTTAGCGAGGTTGGCAAAAATTCAGTTTACTGTAAGACCTCCAGAGAGCAAGATCAAAGACGCAGCCTAACTAACTGATTTGTAAGCAGTATGAGTTTCCTTTTCATCAGACATCGACTGACCTTCTGAACTACAGCATTCGTGCAATTGTGAATGGTTGAAAAACCACACAGAAATAAAACATAGGTCTGCCCGAAATCGTGAGAATCCAGGGAATAAAACTTGAAGGATTTCGTTACAACGCTAATAATTCAAGCTACACGATGGCGATACAGTCGGTCCAGGTTAGGAGCTGGTTAAAATAGTTTGTGGTTATTCCGTGGTTCTCTACAGTCGTCTCAGTTGTGACGTCCCAGAATTAGCTCTTGTGCGGAGATTGGGGAGAGAGAAAAACGAAACGCGAAGGGGGTAATGAAGGACCCCTCATACTGCCCCTCTATAGTCCCCTTAGGAATATCTCAAACGACGCAGCCAGTTGCACAAATGATTATGTGTATCTGATCACACTCTCAAACATCCTCGTTTAGAATGATTATACATTGTTGCAGAAGAAGAGGAATGGAATGGACTTCTGTACGTGTCCGAAGAGGAATCGTTGGATATACAGCGGGGTTAATACGAGTTTTCAAACTGTTAAGTTGCAGATGATCTAAGACCGTTAAAAAAAAAAAAAACCTTGTACTGTTCAAATAAGCGTCCTGCTAAAGTCCGGTACCCCTCTGTGCTGCATAACCTGACGTAGAAGATAGAAAAAGTCGATTGTACGTCTTACCGTGAACGTTTCCTGCATGCGGACGACCTAACTCCGAAAATCGTTACCAAGATCTGTGAAGAGGTCCTCAGATAAAACTCGTCGTGGCCTTTTCGCCTTATCAATGAGTGTTTCAGTGAAAATATCTGACAAAGAATGGCAAACTTGAGTTGATTTGTAGAGGAATGCCTATGATTTTCCGGATATCTTAAAACAAATTTCGTCCGACCACTAAACTACTTTGTTCACGAGAGTCATCAAACAGGAAATTAAAAGTCTTTGATTCAAAACATCTCACCTCCTTATCTAACAAACAGCGTTATTTCCTAGAGCTGCAATATGTCAAATAAAACCGTCTTAAGTCTCTTTCAAGGGTCCGCTCCAATTAAGCATCGTCAAATCTGAGGAGTATTCATTATCAGTCGGGGTTTCAAAATAAACAGACAGAATTTCAATGCAAGGAATTAAACGTTATTAAAACCATTATTACATCATGAGAAAACAATCTACGGCACGAACCCGAGTGTTTACTAAGATAATGGGTTTTTTTCGCGAAAGCAATGAGCTGGCCTATAAATGAAACTTTTCACGCCCGATGATTAGGCCATTAAAATAAATTACAGGTAAGTTTCTTTTTCTTATCACAACAATTGTAAATACCAGCCTTGACCCCATTTCCTGATCCAATTGAATTGATCTTTTTTTGATTGTGCGAAATAAGTAAGAGCACGAATTCCCTAAGAACGTACAAACTTCCTAAACAAGAAAAGAGTCACACACTCTAAAAAGTGTTCTGTAATGTTTTGTTTAGTTCACTCAAAAGCCGGAAAACCATTGATACTTCTCAAATATAGAACGCAAGGTCAACTGTCCTTTTAAAGCTATATTTAAACATGTATCAATAATGGACATTTCATTGAATACGTCAAATTTTCATACGAATAATCTTTGGATTCTGTAAATATCTGGACTTAAAGAAATCTGGTGGGAAAAATTTGGGTGAAAACTGTACAACTTCAAACAAACCATCACCTCCATCGGAAATAACTATGAAGCTGTAGAAGTATCTTTTTTTCAAGCTTTGGTCTGCCGACAGGAAAGGGCTATTTAAGACCATTTCCGTTCAATTTCATACCGCCAGGTCACGAAATGGAAGAGGAGACAGATTTATTATTTTTCAAAAAGGTGGATCATTGTGGAAACTTGTAATTCTAGAGTTTAAATGACATTGGTGCGCGACCATTTTGTTGAACCAAAGTCCTCTTATGCATTATCCTCCGGTTGTTTTTCACCAAGATTATTAATTTTTCGAGTTCATTTTTACAAATTATTTGATAGGGACGTTAATCTACAGGCCGAGTGATCCTTCGAATCACTCGTCAGTTAGGTTAGAAATAACTCAAAATAGCTCTCTGTCATCACAGATTTGGAGTATAAAATCGAAGAATGTCGTTTAGGAATTTTTTCTTTCTTTAGGTCTTTCACCATTACTTTTTCTACAATTTAGTATTTTTGAGATATCGGATACTGTACTCACGGTTCTTTCCTGACGAACAGCGGAGGCCGTAATGAATTCTGAATCAATTTGTGTTTGGTAACAGTCAAAGAATTTGTTCAGGGTTGAATAAAATGTACAACTTATCAAGCCAATACTTACGGAATTCTTTCTTAAGTCCGAGTCTTGATACAAGATGCCTGTTAAATCCTGGTTGAAGTTAAGGCAAATGCATGAAATTGCACGATTGTATCAAGCTAAATAGCCCGGCCCTACACCGACAACTTCAAGTTTCCAATACCCCCCTCCCATCCCTCCTCACGAAGATCCGGAACCTAACATGCCCCTCGCCAGGCCCCTAGGGCATGATAGCGCGGTCAACCGCGTTCATGAAAAGCGCCACTAGTGACATGACAAAAATGATAGCAACTCTGCTTTTAACAAACAACGAAGACCCATCCGGTATACAGATTGGACGGAAACACGTGTGGTAAAAGTATCCCGCGGTAGAAGATAGTGAAAAAACAAACAAACAACACAAAACAAAAGAAAAGTAAAAACGGTCCAAAGGCCTGATCTTCTTCCCTTCCCCCCCCCCCCCCTTCAACTAAAAAGATTTTCCGACCCAAGCCTTGTCAGACTTCCGCCACGCGACTATCGTAGCCGGCTAAAACAATAAGACAAATGAACCGCATTAATAAGTGAGATTTGTTTTTATTTCCAACCGAACTAGCAATTAATTTTTCGCAATACTTTCAATTAGCAAACTTTAATGCGGCAATTTCAGTCGATATTGTTATAGCTATTTTTAAACCATTCTGAGAGAGCCAGTGTGAACTTACAGTAGAATTCCACCGATCTCGCCTTGCGCAATTTAACTGGAATAACTTAAATTAAATAATCTTGCTTTCCAACTGAATGTATCTGTATAACAATAGTAACGAAAGCGTACACGTGGTTTTATTAAATTAAAAGGGAGTTAAAGCACAGACGTGTTTGAAATGTGGTCTGCAGTTGGAGGATTTCTCTCCTTTTTACAATGCAGCGTTCAGTTTAAAATGTATAAACGATGGCTTTGTGTAAAGGCACGACAGATCGAAGTAGTCCCATTTACTTCCGGTCGCCGTCCTGGTGTCAAAATCGTCTGTGCAAAATATTTTGTCTCATTTGAGGGGCCGACCATTTAACTTTTGAGGGGGGGGGGGGGAGGGGTGATTTTGAAAAAAAATTCCTCCAAGCGCTTGTTGGAAGAAAAAAATTGCATGCAGCCCAAATGTAACAGAAAAAATGTACCAAAAATCGGAAAAAATATCCTGCACAGCAGACTGCTAGAAAAAAAATTTCTTGACCACCAGAAATCACCCATCCCCCCTCAAAAGTTAAATGGTCGGCCCCTACCAAAGATTACTTTAGGTCGATTTCACACGACCAAGTTTTACCATAAATTTCAGTGAATACAATTTTGTTTCTTCTTTGTTTGCGCGACTTGAAAAAGTTAGGTGCATTAAGGGTCAAGTGCCCTCGAGACCGAAAGATAACGTCTTAAGAGGACTTTATAAGAAAAAATAGCTCTTGTGAATGAACGAAATGTGAGAAAATAAAACCTATAAAGGTTTCTCTTAATCTGTTGATCAGACTTGGTTACGAGAGCAAGACGAATTAGCGACAAAATAAACTTCGGGTTTTGCATGAGCGATAGATCAAGGAAAACTTGGTCGTGTAAGAATGGCTCATCAGAAAATAATTCATCAGTGACCGGCTTTAAAAGTTTCTTAAATATCTTTTACCGTGATACAGAAATAACATCGCAAGAAAATTAAATCCCGCGTGGAAACTAGAGATCATCTCCAGCTCCCACGCGATCTTTAATTCTTTACTAGGCCCCCGCTAGTTCAATTGAGCTCTTAGAGCCGATCTCAGATGTGAGCTATTTACACAGTTTAAAGCGATTTAATATGTTCTTCTGTAAGCAGGTTCATGTGGCGTATCGTCGGGTCCATTCCCTCGCTATTCTGTCGTGTTCCTCGCGGTTAGAAATGTATTGAGCCGCAATGTTTCCCACTAACGGATCCGCTGAAAACATAACAGTTATACAAAAAAGAAGAAAGTGAAATAAAGAAAAACGTATCTTCGTCTTGTCAAGAGCGTAAGAAAAAGAAAAAGTTCTGCTTCGCGAGAGAGACACCTTCAATTTCCGCGCTCAGATAGTGTCAGTACCATCACATTTTCATCATATCGTTGCCCCCGCGTTCACACCAAAAACACAACCACATAATGACCTTTCTATGCCGTTTTTCTTAAGTCGATTTATCGTAATTTGACTTGACACTCGACACAACTAACAAATCGATCGGAATGACATCTCTATCGACGCTAATCAAGTCTCGCAGCCGATGAGAACACGACAAGATAGACCAATTAGTTTTGTAGCCTCTAAACATTTCCTTCAGACTAAAGCAGTTGAGAGAATTTTGAGTTACATCACTTGATCGACTTGTTCAGTTTGCAACACGGAGGGTGATAGTTCACGGTGCGAGATAGGATGAGATCGAGAGGAGCGAAAAAACGAGGGAGGCTGGGCCAGGTCAGGTTGGGTAAAGAACGAGACTCGACCCAGACCTCCATTCGCCGCTAGTAGAACACCGTTTACGTCGAACAGGCTAGGTGTTACATTAATATGACATACTCTAGATGATAAGTTTCTACATTTTTGTCACGTGTTTGATAAATATTATACCAAAATTCACTACCTAACTAGGGAATTTCGCATTCAATTGTATAAGTGCGAAGTCGGTTTTTCCTTGAGTCGCATAATTGAATAAAAGTTAAAAAAGAAAAAAAAAAAAGGAAAAAAGAAAGCAGTAATGAGCGATGCAAGAGATGCAATTCAACTCACAACGCTACGCTAAATACTTCGCCTCTTTAGCCAATCAGAATGTGAGATTTTATTCAATCACACATTTTATAAAAACTATTGAGAGATTTTACAAGCTAATCAAGTCTCGGAATTGAAACCACATTACCTGGATTGCAGTCTGTCAAAAGGGAGCAGACAGAAAGAAGAACTTTGGAAATGGTCAGAGCTGGGCTCCAGTTATCTTTTAAAATATCTAGACAAATCACTCCCTAAAAAAAAAAAAACAACTTATCGTGTTAACTCTCCACACCCTATACTAACATCAGTGTATATATTCTCCATACTGTTCTCTATACATTTAATAAGGTGCTGACAAGGAGAAATTGTTTAACAATCAATAGCTTCTTTAGTCGTTGATCATTTCCTTTAGTCTCCTGACCTTAATGTGTGGTTCAGGGTGATATTGTAAGGAGAAATTAGATGCTAGTCACTTTTAGGAGTCAAAAGTGTGGAATGACGTTCAGAACCCCGAGGCAATAAAATAGTTATCTATCAAATGGACAAGAAGAAAAGATCAGTATCTATAGTATGTATGTATGTATGTAGGTAGATAGGTAGGTAAGTAGGTAGGTATGTATGTATGTATGTATGTATGTATTTACGATATTTAGACAAGCCAACCCAGTTCAGCTTGAAGCTGGTTTAAATGGGGGCTTGTACATCCCACCATCCCACCCCAGGGGAGGACATCCATAACACGGTAATCTGCTGTTCATTTGCATTTGAGTGACTGTTGATGTACTTATCAGACATTAGCATAGTATCTTCGATACTGGGATGGCGCTCGCTAATAGGTTAGACGCCGACGCTTAAGCAAGTCCCGGTGGGGTACCCTAGTTTAGTCCCTTCTTAGCCTTAGACAGATGTCGTTGTTACTCCAACTCAGAGTTGAATTCAATTTTCCGGAAATTTGGCGATGAACACACAGATAATACAAGAACAAAAAAAAGCTGTCCGTATATTGTCTTGATTCTGACATCTTCTTTCTAAAGTAAATAACTAAGTTATCTCAGATGACTTTGACGCGATCAACTGTGTTTGCGCATTTCAAACTGATTGGCATAATATCACGTTTTCTCATTCCTTGCTTTTGTTTTCTTTTCTTAGAGCAAATTAAAGTAACTTATTTTCTATTCTCTGTTACAATGTTTCCAAATGTCTCTCTTATTGATCAGGAATGGTTGGATATTTCCGATCAAGACCAAGGCTCTCGAGAAAAAAAAAATAGAAAACTGTAATACACGAAAAATAAACAAGAACCCTTCGACATTCTACACAGTGGGTTCACAAAGTCTGTGCATATATTTAGTCTAGATGTCCTAATTATACACTGATGTAATATTTCACTTTGGTATCCTTAGAAAAATACAACTGCCAAGATCTGCTCGTAAATTTTTGCCATGTTTGACTATACAGCCATTTTATTGTAAAAGGCTCATTCATTCCTTATTTCCCTGTTCCGCCCAGTCACTATCTGACTATAAGTGTATATATTCGTATGTCGCATGAAGCAGTTAAAAAAATGTTAAAACGTTGAACTGAAACAATACCAGCTTTTGTAACCATCAATCTCTGCAGGAGTCAGATCACATTGTAGGTTGTATACAAACATAAATTCAGGTTTCTTGAGCAGGAGATGGAATTAAGCTAGTTTTGCGAGTTTTTTCTTTTCAAAGGGAGGCATTATGCTTTAATAATTGAACCTGTTCGAAATTCGTTTGTAAGCCGAAATGCAAAAATCAAATTTTAAAAAAAGTTCTCACCTGGCTATTGACATTACAATGATAAATTCTTGTTCGAAAAGTTACCTTCGGAGAAAAAAATAGAAAGTGTACATTGCATAAATAATCAAACTTTTGACATATTGTTAACTCTGTTATTTTTGTAACGCCACAAATTTTTACCTGTTATGAACTATTTGACACCATTTCGTGAACCTCGCACGGTCTAAATATGTCTAGTATAGGTTTACTCGTTTCCCGAAAATAACCGGATAACAGAATATACGAAAATAAAGTTATTTTCAGAACGCTGGGTCACTCGGCATATGATAACGATTGACATCGTTCAGAGCTAATACTGCTTTGAAAAATGTAGTAAAGAACATTGTTATTATTCCGAGAAATGCTCAAAATAATGAGCTGATATGGACAAAACTCTCCTTATTAGGATTATACAAAAAAAGTGCAAATCTTTGCATGAAACAAGTTCGAGAATGTAATTTGATAACGCAACATTCATTACATCGACTTAAAATCTTCGGGTTGAAAATACCTCTAAATTAATATTTTAAGTACGAAAGTTTCCTCTCTTAGAAAGCGAGAATTAGAGACCGACATGTCATGAATTTGAAGAACCTACTACATTTGCTAGGATAATATTTTTAAATTCATACCTTGGGTGGTTTAAAAGGATAATCTGTAGGAAAATGAATATCGAGGAAGAACACTCCTCCTTCATAGACTGACTTTGGTGGACCGAGAATGGTGGAGTTCCACTCGTACAGATTGTCGCCTTTAGGACCAGCGCTGTAGCAAAAAGGGCAAAAAAAAAAAATATTGCGTCACGAACGAGTTTTAAGCTGTGAACATAACTGAGAGGCGTTGAAATCTCCTGAAAGCGAGGATAGCAAACAAAATGACCTCTGAAGAAAAATCATTATTTTCTAACAACGATTTTTTTTCATTAGTATACGAGCATTTCGATTTTGTTTTAACTAGTCATTTACAAGATAAATGCTCAAAAAATGTTAATATTGTGCGGCAATGTCTATAAAACAAGTGTTTAATCAATCTTATTTTTAAACGTCATGCGAGATAGTAAACACCAGACATAAAGCACGCGAAAATGTATTTATGATAAGTTGTGGCAATCTGTGTTTAAGAAGTGCGCTAATTAGGATCCACAAAATTCGATTAAAAAAAAAAAATTCGCAAGCCTACATGAATGCGTGACACCGACCCGCAACCAATCTAGTTTTCTTAAAAGTTTCCTTCCTAGAGAATACTTGAGATTCAATATTTGTAATAGTCATGTAAGTCTAAGAATCAGGAAAGAGCGAATAAATTAAACTGAATTTTTACAATCGTCAGTGATTTCTGACTGCCGGACATTCAGTTCACTATAAACCGTGCCCGGCTGTCGCGCATTTAGACAATTTCAGGAGCTGTGGATAGAAGTAAAGGAAGAATTTCTCTTACCTTTATGAAGATTCTTAAAACGTCAATTTATCTTTCATCGATAACTGGCTCTACAAAAGGACTGTTTTCGCTAACAATCACTTTGATAACCTTAAAAGGTCACTGATTAGTCGAAATGTCAATGAATTGAGAAATTCGTTAGTCCGTTTTCCCACTGAGCTGCTTAGACTAAAATTTCTTTTCGCTTAAGTTGCTCAAAATATTTCAAGAAATTCCATTTAGGGGAAATGCGGCAATCATTCCAGCCGTAAGTCAACAAAAGAAAAATATCAATAAAAAACAGTAACAACGACTGAACGTATTTCTCGGCTCTCTGTGACAACGGGTGAGTTAAGAGACTTGTCTTATGGAAAAGCTTTTCAGAAATTTTCATGATTCTTTGGAAAATTACCTCAGCAGAAATTTTTTGAGGCCTAATCAAATGGCTTTTAACGTGTGCGTAAGCGATTGTATTCCAGACGGAAATAAAAATCGGAGAAGTCAACTATAAATCTTTCGGGAGCATTGCTTTGCTTTGTGTCATTTGCTGAATGTGAAACACTTTGATAGGAATATGTGAAAAGCTCATTGGCGTGCGCGTGCGATTCGTCCGTCCTCTTATTGAGTGATCGATTGAGCAAAAATGATTTAAATACGCTATAAAGCCAGACTGAAATAGGAGTTTTGTTGGTCCAACAATTAGCCTTAATCACTGGAGTGGAAATTTTCGGAATGATCATCTAGTTTTTGACACACAATTTCAAACGATTAAATCTACGAAATAGCGCTTCTGAAAATCTGAGCCTTTGATTTGAGTGCGCCATCGAGGTTTCAGGGAATATCTTAGACTGATTCATAATTGCCACCATGCCATGAAGCCTGGAGAACGAACAACTTCATGCAACGCAGATGACAAGCAGCCGTTGTTATGTAAACCTCAACCGCCAACATTTACTGTGATATGAGGCAGGTGTCCAAACTCTCTTTGCATAAATTATGAACACATCCAGATCTCGAAATCTTCCGTCTTCGAAGCGGTGACTAAAGTCGAGAAATACGAGCCAGTATTAGCCTCACAGGGCGTTCAATGTGTCCTAAAGGTTGTGTGTTTACCGTGTTCAAGATAGAAATAGAAGTGAAGTACGACATTCTAAAAATATACAATGAGCTCCGACGCATAATTAGTTTTGGCTTTGGTAACAAAGCCTTCGTACACTTTAAAATACCTCACAACGCCTTAATATCATCTTATCAGTTCTCAATAATTGACTCAAGCCGCTTTCGTTTAAATTTGGAAGAAATTTTCTTGGCTCGGTGTGGTTTTTTTGCAACTGAATAGAGGAACCGGCAGTTCACCGAACTCGTGATGAAAGTTTCTCAACATGCTTCATTCACAATACGAAACAAAAACCGCAAACCATTGTTTTCCAAACAAGAGGTTTGAAGGGTGAGCGTCTTCTGAAGGACTGAATTACCTACAGTTCGGTGGCGGCTCTAAAGTGATTTCTGCTAATTCCCTCTGAATTCTGAAAATAAAAAGTACAACAATTAAGTGTAGGAAAACCAATCTGTCAATGCCTCCTTTTAGCAGAGCTGATAGTCCCAATTCCCAACTGTGGAAGACAAACAAAGATAAGGCCTTACGTCAATATCGGAGATCACAAATAACCCTCTGCCGCGAAACCGAACTCGCGCTCGTTCTCGCGAAATTCGCGCAGTTTTTCCAGATCTGATCAAATCAGGTGATTCTTTGACACATTTGCTAAAAATCAAGCTATTTCTGAACGCAATCGGTCATGAATCAAGCGCGAGCGAGCTTGACAAAGTTAACATGCAAATTACCGATCAAACTCCGCATCAAGTGAACAAGGACTTTGGTGTTACATTCACTTCACGCTACAACGAACCTCGAAATTAGACAACCTCATACCCCGTGTGAACCTGCTTGCTTCGAAAAAAGTCTTTTTGTGAAAGAGGTGAATAGAATCTGGGTCGCAGAGGTAACAAAACCAAATTCCCAAGGTCTACCTTTTAACAGCAGTAGATAGTGTCTTAGGCGATCTTGACGTTCCCCCTTTCTTATCACGAAGCTCCCTTTTCAAGGTCGATGCTCGTGTGTTGTCATTCTCCTCAGCTGTTGGCCGGTTTGCCTGTTCTGCTGCTCGCCCAGACATCTAGATAAAAACTGTGTTTAATACACATACAGATATAAAGAAACCTCACTCAAATAGCACGCGGAAATTGTAAGAGCCTTGGCGACTTGGTGTGCGTAAAGCTGTAACACAAGCAAGCCGGCCGCTCTAACGTACAGCCAAATAGGAATTATTTCACTACACGAAATGGACCGACGAATTCTTTCATAAATGGACTACAACCAGGACTGCTTTCAAGAGGCAAACGATTCGCGATCTCGAGAAAATGCAACACTTTAGCATTGAGAGAGATTTTCAAGAACAAACATGGCCGCCACCAGATGTCCTTGTGGTTACATCGCCAGATATAAAAAACTGCGCAAAACCTGCTCGTGTTACAACAGAACTCACCCCAGAACACTCACAGTGAAATCAAGTGTGTCTCTAGAAGGTTTTTGGACTCGTTCAACTCGTCACAAAGGCAAAATACGGGAATGAACTTTAAGCTCACAGCCCACCCGTCATGTAGGCGTCACAAATGCCGTCTGCTTGGAAGATGTTGAGTATTTCCGCCTGTCAACGCGATGTCAGCAATTAATTAATGGTATGGTGCGTAGACTCTAATTTAGTCCAAAGAAATATCTCTCTAGGACCAATCGCTTTAATTGAAAAAGGAGTTATCAGTCGAATGTGGGTTAATACTCGTTACTTTCAACCTATCTTCGAGGTCTTGTAAATTGATTAGCAGATAAAAGGTTCGGCACACCGCAATTGAACCTCTGCCTACATCAGGCATTTTGACATGTCACAAAGATTTAAGCTTTATAAGAGGATTTCGCATCATATTTAGAGATTTAAGCACCATTTTCCATACCTGTGTAGCGAGTAGAACGTTGGAAATCATTTTTATATGGTAAGTGTCGTCAAGCGATCTGTTAGACAGCTTTTTGGCAGCCTGATTTTGCGAAAGTAGCGCTTACAGTGACGACCCAAACATATCATCTTTTAATTGAGCTAGAAGGTAATCTGTTTGTTGGATTTGTCTAGCCGTGCTAAGGACAAAATGAGGTTTATATCATTTGGTAAAGCTATTTGCAAGCATTTCAATATTTGATTTACGACTGGTAGCCAGTTTTTTTCATGAGTAGCACCTGTTTGGAAATCTGAATACACAAATAAGTTACATGAACGGTGAATGAAACTTTCCATTGCGGGACAATAAACCTGTGATTGCAGCGAATCATCATCACATTAGTCTTCAAAATAAAAGATTCATAGAGTGCCGTATTAAGTACAATGCTATCAATCTAAATTTCAGACTTAAATGGTGACCTAAGAAAGCATCTGCACAAGTTTTCCATTTGCCAGAAGGAACGGTGAGCAATCCAAGAGTTTTCTCACAAGGGCAACGACTTAGTTTTTTCTCCTGACAGATGGAAACGGCAACGAAAGGCTGTCTGAATTCAAGTTTCCGGATCGATACCGCACTCGATCAGAGTTTGTCACTTTGTCTTACCGGCCGAAAGAGCCTTTAACTACCAAAAAGTCAAATGAAAATTCATTTTAAAGTACTGTTATATTTTTGTATTTTTGAAGATCATAGAGTTGTTGTTGTTGTTGATTTTTGCTAATGTACTTGAATGAAACAAGAATTATACAATAAATCGTTAATCAGCGCCATCAGTTCAGAGAACTGTCGTATCAATACAGAAAAACAAGGTTACATTGCCAATTGACGGCTGCTTTGATATTTGCTAAATGTTCAATTTATCGCAGATTAGCTCGTAGATTATTTGAATAAATTCATTTTCTAAAAGAAAATCTTTTTCAAAATAATTTTCTTCAGGATCAAAGCTTTAACCGGTTGTTCATCAAATTTAGTTGTTTTCATTTTTTTTTTTTTTTTTTGGCTCTTTACAAAATGCCTGGTTTTGTAGAATAAGATTGTATTTGGAAAACAAGACTTTCAATTTCTGCTGTAACAGGATCTTGTGTTTACCCAATGTTTCGGTTTGTTTATTCATTCGATGGTCAGACTTTCATTACAAAGTCAGAAGCCATTTGTTTGACTTTGAAGAGCCTAATAACAACTAAAATCATTTATGTTTTGTCTGTAATTTTAGGCAAGCATTCCTTGAAACAGATTTCGTCGAGTTGTCATTAAAGTTCTCGGTAAAAAGGACTTTTATAATAAGCGCTAAATTAAACCATTCAACTCGTTATCAAACCTTTGTTCGTCTCTCTTTCGTTCTGGTTTATCTGCGAATATGATTTAAAATCATTAATATTTTATGAGCTCTACAACAAGAAAATTTGCATACTTACCGTCGACTGATCAGACAAAATAACTCTCCCCCAGAATATTTCCTTGGAGTAGAGTTTTAAAAACTACAAATTCTAATCTTGTAATTAACAGATCATTATCTGTGTTAATCGGGAAAATAGGTTTTTTTTTTTTTTTTTCTTCTGGTGTCCCCTTGGGAATAGTTTCTTGCGTTGTCGAGCGTGCGATTTACTGAAGCGTGAAAACTTCAATAACACTTCAAAACAATGGCAAATATTTTGTTTAAGTCCGCGCAATAGAGGCATTGTTCAAATGGTTATTAACGAGTTTGTACAACAACAGGACTACAAAAACATTTAACATGGCCTTTTTTGTTACAACTATAGACTGCTGGTACTAATGTCAAGGAAAGGACGAACCTCAGTGTTACAGGTAATAAGCTTAGGTAAAGTGATTTCAATAACCCCTGAGAAGTCTTAAAAAGGCGTTTTACGAAGTGATTGGATAAAATTTAAATCCTTTGCCCTTCTTTATTGTACATTCCAGTACCTAAAATCTGAACATTCTGTTTGTTATTGACATATAAAAAAGGCTGATCAACTTTTATCCAAACGATTACAGAACTGAAATATATATTCAGGGCATAAAAGAAATAACTTAAATAAATGAAATATTCTTGGAGGGTTCTTCTTAAAACCGCAATTTCCGACATTTTGCCAAACAAGGACACATGTTGTTCGATTGTTGCAAAACGCCATGTTATCCAAGTTAGGTTATAAGAAGTTGAAAGTGCATGATCAAATGAATGAACTTTACCTATGTTCGAGAAATAATAAGGCGGAATTTAAAATTTATTCGATACGCTGTGATCTCAGTAGTGGTTTTATAGTGGTTAAAGGAAATTGTAGAATCCTGGCAACTTTGGCAAACCGCAGTGGTTTGAATTTCACTTTAAGAAACTTGCGGGCTTCCCATTTGCAAATTTACAATTTAGTGAGTGAGACTATTCCTCTCCTTGTCTGAGGCCTTTCAATCTCCGGTTTCACAGTTGAATTTCTACAATGCTTTTCAAAGAACAAACAAAGTCCTTGGAACCATTATTTGTATTCGACTCGAAGGTGTCAATCAACAGACGACGGGCATTGTTTTATTCCTCTGGGAATCGCAGACAGCTGTTTCGTGTGATACTCGACCTCCTTCAGAAGCTCACCACACACGGCATGTGATTGGCCGATCGTCTCGTCATGTTGATGGCCGATAAATTAGTATTATGACGCAGTCTATTGATAACTTAATGACGTCTTTCCTTGACAGGCGGAGACGAATAGTAATGCCTTGCGCGCTTGATTAACGAGTCAAGAACAGGCTCGGCAGCTGGGATAAGTGCTATAAGGCCGAGAAGCTTGATCCATCTACGGTTTGAGTTATCTTCAAACCATTCATAATCGTCACATCAACACCGAAACAGTCCATTTTCACTGTGAAAGGTTAGGACATCATTTAGGGAGTACGTGAGTGTTGTTTATATCACTGTATCACCAATCATTTGTTCATATTCAACCGTGCCGTCTAAAGAGTTTCCTTCCGACCGCGCCAGACATGATCTATCGAGCCGGGGAAGTTTAATTTCGGGAGGCAGAAATCCCAGTAAAAACGAACGGAGATCGCATCTTTACAAGTAGAAATTATTCTTTGTCTAAAGGCCTTGTTATGAGCGATAAAATGATTGCATTACAGATCACGGCGAACTCGTAGGCAGAGTATAACGGGAAGCGTTCTGAATCTGGCTGAATAGGCCGCCATCATTTAAGTGTGTCACTGCCCTTTAATCAAATCTGTCTTAAGACTGTCACGTGGTGTGCTCATCTCCTCCAGTTTTCCGTGTGAGGCATTCTATCATCAGAGCATGTTTATTCGCCGTATTCAGACTGTGTGGGCGCATGAAATTTGTTTTGCCATCATTGGGTCTGACGAGTGTCTTTAGGTGTCAAACAGCGCGCCTATGTAAGTGAACCTCAGTGAGAAATACTCGGCTATCAAGTAATAAAGTTCATTTCCACCATCTTAGGGGTCGCGGCCAAATTCACTGATTCACTTTGTGAAATCCTACGCGTGCCTTATCTTAATAACGATGTCAGAACACACCGCGTTGAGTTCTTCGTCTAATGCCGATGACAGAAGAACTGTCCAGCAGAATGAGGGCCCATCATCAGGAACTGCGGGCACAAAGCGGGCCGCTCGCAGCCGCGGGGCCACCTCTCGGCCCGTGAAATCTGCGTCCACCTCCGCTAAGAGGTACGTTCACTGCCGTAAAGCCGCAGATTGCGCATAATTTCCACAGGATAGTTTAGGTGGAGACAGCAATCACATCGATTCATCAGATCGTCTCTAATTTGCATGTTAACTTCACATCGTCCGCGTTTTCTGTTCTCTCGACTGAAAGCCGATTTATTGGCCTTGATATTGCCAGGAGAGCCTAATACACTGTTTTCAAGTATCGGCCTTGAAATTTATCAGATCTGAGATTGCCAGACTCTCAATGCTACTAAAGATGTTCTGTAGAGGCCTAGCTTCATTAACATATTTCCTTTCTCGCGGCAGTCTCTTAATCATAAAATGTAATGCTTTATTTTCTTTGATGTATTTTATTTCAGAATTCAACGAGAACTGGCTGAAATTGCCTTGGATCCTCCACCAAACTGCAGGTAACCCTCTCTCCTTCTTCGACCTCAAAATGCGATGCTGGACTTTTGAATTTCTTGTTGGGTGTCAAAACAATAGGATTGCGGGTTTTGGTTCCTGAATAGTAAGCTCTCTTTTAAACATGTCCTGGCTCTTTCCCGTTTTAGCGAAAACAGGATTTACCACACAAGCTTAAAAACCAAGCAGGCGGAACAATCGTCAAATATTTCATCAGTTAGGGAATTTCTGCCAATGAATCAGACACACAAGGCTAAATTATTTATTTTAAAGTGGTAAAGACATTTAATCTAGCCACGTGGGTTATAAAGTCTTTCTTTTGTTAACTTTAACAAGGTATGCTGAAAAAGCGAGCAACACATGGATGCTTCTTTACATTTTGAATCTGGGCGACTTATTTCTGTGGCTAAAAAATTAAATTAAATATCAGCAGATTTGCTCTTAAATTTCACAAACGTTTGTTCAAGTTTGCGGTGAGAAAGTAATTGATACATTGAATATATAGGAGTTTCGATTCTTTGTTGCTGGAAGCATCCCTCTTGATTGATTCTTCCATGTTGTGACATATTGTATGTAAATCAACAATTTCTCAGACACCTGCTTACGGATTATTTTCTTATTTTTGCGTCGCACAGCCAATAATTTATAAAGCTCATTTTATTCGATTACTGGTAGCAGTCGAATTGGAAATTA
This sequence comes from Stylophora pistillata, assembly GCF_964205215.1. Lineage (NCBI taxonomy): Eukaryota > Metazoa > Cnidaria > Anthozoa > Scleractinia > Pocilloporidae > Stylophora > Stylophora pistillata. Next base: position 22,438,389 of record NC_142532.1, read on the forward strand.
TTTCAATTTTATCGCAATGTTTTGCTGTTTATTCTTTTCAGTTTTATCCCAATTTCGTCCGCCGTTGGTACCAGCAGAATATCACTCGACATGAATTTTTAAGTTTCGGTGAATCGAGAGCATTTTCAAGTAATATCTAAGAGAGATTTTAAGAGCGCTATTAAGTTTGCCGAAGGGCGAGAATAAACGATCTTTTCTCCGTCGGGCACACGATACTCCTGAATGCATGTCGAAAAGGGAAGATAAACCATTGAAGTTGTCTCCTTTTTCGGCAAATGAACTAAATTTTCCGTTCTCTTAATTGTGTCGGAGATTTGTCACTGCACGCTTTGGTCAATTTCAATACTCATAATGCACGATCAAACTTACGATATTTATTATTAACGTCAACGAAACTTGTAGTTTTTCATGAATTGAAAGCCGCTTTCTGGAAAAACTTTCACACTAAGCGGAAACTTGGCAGCATTCGTTGTTTCTTTTCTCCCGTTCACGCAGAATTTGCATTGTATAATACTGTTTGATTACTGTGTTTGTAAAACCCTTTTGTTCTGCTAATGACTTTAACACCGGTTATTTGAAATTTGTAAATTTGTTTTGGCAAACGGCTCGATCCAAACGCATTTCGGTTGTCTGAGTAACTCGGCATTGAAGTTAAAAATCACGAAATAACCTTTTGACTTTGTCGTACGAAACTTAAAATCTACAGCTGCTGTTTTAGAAAAGAATTGCCGCTTTTGTCCTTTAAATTTACTCTTTTAAACACACTTCAAATTGTAAAATTTAAGTCAGATTTTAAATCTACTGCGCAACGCTACTTACTGATATGGTTCCGTGCTAACTAATATTTCAACAGTTTTTCCTGCCATTAGAGGGGCACAGCATGATTTTGTGAGCGATTTGAACGATGTCAGCTCCAGCTCTTGTAAGAAAAAATTTGTAATTCACATTTATGGACAATCACATTTATCCCCGCGAAGTGGTTTTATTGGTGAAACGCAAACCTTCTTCGCTTATCTCAAATGAACTGATCGAGAATCTTAAGCTAAACCATAGAATTAGGACAATTTAAGGCTGGATGGTAACAACGGCAGATTACTATTCAACATTTCCAAATTTAGCCAATTTCTCTTCGTCTATCATTCACTTTATCTGAGCTTTGACCTTTTCGCGCTCAGATTTAAATAGCCTTTCTCAAGTGGAACGTGATAATGTGAAATGGTTGACTTATGCCTTATAAACCCTGGAAAGCTCTTGTTTTCATGAAAAGAGCGGAAGTGTTTAGAGTAAAGGTCGCCCAGAAAGGAAGTATTGGGTTTTTAAGCTATAAATCTCATGGGATTTTTCAATTCTCCCAAGAGCGACGATCTCGCCTAAGACAGGTTCTAAGGGCCGTCAAAAATAAACACTGAGATACTTAGAAGTACAACAGTTTTACAAGTTATTTTTGTAAAACGTTCATTCTGGGTGGTTCAATCTATGACAAATGTAAGTTAAGCTGTAGCTTTCATAGTTCACATCTCCGGATGTACAATTCCTTGAATAGTTATTAGTTTACATCTTCTAAAGTTACACATTATCAGACATTAAAAACCTTGTTTTCGCTCGGTCTCAATTTCTGTCCCGCCATTGTCTGATTCCTTGCTGGAACAGACTTTCGTTTTAAAAGACAGAGGAACCGAGTTAAGGTTTTCGTTCCTCCTAGAACAAGATTTACTCGACAAATCTTATTTGTTTGCCAAATCAGAATCGCGAAGATAGATTTTATAAAAATAGACAATGCTTGTCTTCTCTGATCTAAAATAGTCAACATGATAAGGCCTTATTCCTTGCCTTCTTTCGCGCCCGTTTCACGAGGGATCAACATTTTATTTACTCGACAATCTATTTATTTGATTCCCAATTCGAAGTTTTAATCGATGGGTAACTGTATTGCCATAGTAACACTGCTTCCTTTCGTGCAGGCAGGATTCACCTTTTGGTAAATTAAAGGAAACTGTATTGTTAGCTCAGAGCCACCTTAACATATCCCAAAATTAAGGGAAATAAATTAAAGAAACACTTCCAAGTGTTAAACTCTCTTCATACATACATTCTTCATTGAAGGCGTCATTTTCATTCATTAAAATTTTTAACACTGTCAGTGACCGAAGACAATTAAAAGGGGGCACTTCAAAGCGACTCGGGACGTCCTGTCTATTGTGCAGGCTGCTGTAGCTTCTGTTTCATGTTACGAAACAGCTATGCAGTACTTCTGGTATTCCATGAAATTTTCGTGTATACTTCACTTTTTTGCAGCGCTGGCCCGAAGGGAGACAATCTGTACGAGTGGAACTCGACAATACTCGGCCCACCTGGATCAGTATACGAGGGAGGAGTTTTCTTTCTCGACATTCATTTTCCTTCGGATTATCCTTTCAAGCCACCAAAAGTAAGAATTCATATGGATAGAGCTCTTTTCGACTGAGTATCGTAAAACCAAAACCAAAGAAATCACAACGGCCAATCAGATGACAGGAATATACTTAAGGGAGCCAATGAGAACTCACAGTAAATAAGCGCGGGAAAACGCGGGTGATCAAGTCGTTACTGGCGTTAGTTTTGCATCCGATTGGTCGAGAAAGTAGTGCGAGTTTTCTGGACTAATCACAGAGTGGAGTAAGGCAAAACCATTGAAATCCCGGGCTGTTTTCGACGCTCCGTTTAACTGTGACATAACTAGAGACTGAGGATGGTGAAGTACAGTCAAACTCCCCTCCTGTTACCATAGCGTACTAATTCTCTTTATCTGCCTGTGATTCAAAGAGGAGTTTAGTGACGCCGACTAGTTATCACTAAATTGCAGTTAGCATGTCAGAAGTCATCTTTTTAACAAACTTCAAAGAAATGAACACATACGGTTAAGAGCTGACTTGGAGTTTGAAAATGATGTGGGCACCATAAACCAATCGCGCGCAAAACAAGGGTTTGATTAAAGAAGTGGTGCCTTACAAATATGGCGATTTAACGAAGCATTGTGTATTTGATTTGTTTACAGGTTTCTTTCCGCACTAGAATATATCATTGTAATATCAACAGCCAGGTAAGTCTGGCCTTTTGCATGTTATGATTTTGTCATCAATTGCCCATTATTGCCCTGCTGTGTAGACGTCCTATTAACCTGCGATCAAACCCTTGAGCCCGCAGAGGTCTGCAAGGGAAGTAGCAGTATTAGTGTCAGACCTCCGGCAAACCTCTCCTCGGCTCGTATCCAATCTTCCCGCGGACGAAAAAAACGCGCGTCCTGCGGCTCTTATAACAAGGAACTTGTGAGTTGACGTGATCTTTAATAGATCATGAGAAGCATCAATATACGTACGTAATTAAACTTAACGTATAATACGAAATACATAACAACTAGTGCACCTAATCAGATTTCAGAATTTGTGATAGAGCGCTAGTAGATTTATGTTAAAAGTTGGCGATGGAAAACTTTCAGGGAACGAAATGTTTAGATGGCTGCGATCGTTCTTCTTTACGTCCTCCTTACCAAGGACTCTTTCGCGGGATGGCACAGGGAAGGCAGGAAGAAGAGAGAGCCTGGGAGCAAGATGGGTGAATAAGTGGAAAGCTGTGGTGATCATAGGCAGTGGAGTTAACAAAACTGGACAAGAAATTTAATTTCTATTATCATTTGTCTTCATTCCAGGGTGTGATTTGTTTGGATATTCTTAAAGACAGCTGGAGTCCGGCTCTTACTATATCAAAAGTCCTTCTATCCGTCTGCTCATTACTCACAGACTGTAATCCAGGTAACTAAGAGCGATTTTGAATTGATTGTGGAAACTAATCCGGGATTACTTTGGTTTATCTTTACGTCGCTGTGGTTGGTCCAAAGCTCACACCACTTTCTCAACCAATCAGATTCAAGACTAAAACTAATCCAGACTTGGTAACCCGCGTTTTCCCTAAGAGGGACTAGCATCTAATTTCTCCTTACAATATCCCCCCTGGATCACACATTAAGGTCAGGAGAATAAAGGAAATGATCAACAACCTAAGAAACTCTTGATTGTTAAACAAATTCTTCCTGTCAGCACCTAGGGAAATGTATAGAGAACAGGAGGGAGAATATGCATACTGATGTAAGGGTGTAAAGGGTTAATGGTCATTTTGATTACTGCGGTTTTGGTTTTACGACACCCAATCGAAAAACACTTTATCGGAGAAAGTAGCCGACCCTTTAAATCCTGACATCAGTATGTATATTCTCCATACCGTGCTCTGTATTTCCTAAATTGCTGACAAGGAGAATTTATTCAACGATCAAGAGCTTCTTCAACTGGTTATCATTTCCTTTATTCTCGGGAGCTTAATGTGTGATTCAGGGGTGAAATTGTACGAAGAAACTAATCGCTGGTCACTCATAAGAGGTCAACGGGTTATAGCACATGTCGATTGATTAAAAACAAATGGCAATTGGAAAAATCAAGATGATAATTTACGAATCATATATTTGTGTTTCTAAGTTACTTTTCTTTCTATGTCTTTTCTCAGCTGATCCCCTTGTGGGAAGCATCGCCACACAGTTTGTCAACGATAGGGAAGAACACGACAAAATAGCGAAGGAATGGACCAAACGCTACGCAACATAGAAACTGGAAAATTGAACAGAACAGCTACAATTCATCCATCAGGTTTCCAGTTCATGGCTCTAATCATGCACGTGGTGTTTGAAAATTTTCCTCCGAGATAACAAGTAGCGTTGTATCCAGATCTCGCCCTCTTAAAAAGAACGGGTGAGGCTTGGGAACGACATTAGGAACGTGCGTGCGCCGTCTGAAATGAACTATTTTTGCTTTGGTGTTGTTGGAAATAGATAGTTTCGAGAGCGTTTTTTCTCTCTCGCTGAACGCTAACATTATAAGAGGTAAATGATTCTTGTGACACTCAATGTTTTCAAAACCCAGTAATTCAGACGAATATTTACAAAATTTAAGAAAGGTTGGATAATTTATTTTTCTTCTAAGAAAACTTAGGTAGAAAAGCGAGCTTGAAAAATATCTTTTCGAGGTATTCTTCCGAGAGGCATCTTTAAATGACATTCATTTCGATAAAAGTTTTGTCGCGATTAACGACGTAACAAAAATGCTGTTAAAATTTGCAATCTGATAGAAAGAAAAAAGGTTGAAATATTGTCAGACTATAGGTGTGTATAGAGGTTTTGCACAGCAGACATGTTGGATGGCAGGAACAATGAAAATATTTTGCATAAGAAAGAAATTTTTTCCCGTGGGTAAAATAATCTATTGTTCCTACCATCCAACATGGCTGCTGTGCAAAACCTCTATAGAATAAATTTGACAGTTCAAAATTCTTATTTATGCTATAGCGAATGTAAATAATAAAGGTTCTTTATTATCTGATATTAGAATGAGTTATTTCTCATACAAGTGAACCTCTTCAGTTGAACATTCACATCATCTCGAACATAATTATTTAATCACCTTGGAAGGCGCGAAAAACGGTACCATAATCAGAGGGGTACTCATTAGATTTCCTTTATTTGGTCACAGACCACCGTTTCATCAACATACTCAAACTTAAGAAACACCTCGTACCTATGGCGTCCCATCGGTGCCAAAATTGAACATTGCGATTTGACATTGTACTTTTTGTATTCTTCCTTATTTCGCGATTGAACATTCAAGTTTTTATTCCTTATGAAACTTTTTCCGATTCAACTTGTCTTTTTTACAATTAAACTTCCAAGTTTCAAGTATTAAACATTGTACTTCTCGTAATTCCACTTTGTAGTTGTGGCAATGCAATATTTTTGTACTTGTGGTATTGATATATTCAACATGCAGTGCTTCGCGCTATTCAACATTCAACTTTCCATCATCCAAACGCAACCCAGCTATTAACGAAGGAGCGCAGGCTCACTAAGGTCAAGTACCTCATGTAAGCCTCATAACTTCGTACGAGGTTATCTTGTGAGATGAAAAATGGACGATATCTCGTATTTGCTGGACTGTGTTCATAATATCCTAGCTTAAACTATAGTGTGTACCTGACACACATAGTCCATATGACATCATTCTTCTCTTAACTGTCCTGCAACTTACTCCAAGCATAGTAGCAATCTCTTGCAATTTAAAACCTTGTTCAATTAAATATGAGAGCTGTTCTTTGCTTATTACGTACGAGGGTCGTCCACATCTACCATCTTGTTGCACACTAGCGCTATATCCTCCATAAGAATCCTCAGTTCTTTCGATTTCTACCAGCAAACTATGAGCTCTTCCCATGGTTTCTGTTATGAAATCATCGTTGTCTAGATTTACCAACATCCTTTGCAAAAAAATCTACTTTACCAACAAGAAGCTGAACATTTCCATGACTGTTATGTTCGCCTTGAACATTACTTAAAATGTCTAGGCTATTATGAACACAGTCCAACAAATACGAGATATCGTCCATTTTTCATCTCACAGGGTAACCTCGTACGAAGTTATGAGGCTTACATAAGGTACTTGACCTTAGTGAGCCTGCGCTCCTTCGTTAATAGCTGGGTTGCGGTTGGATGATGGAAAGTTGAATGTTGAATAGCGCGAAGTACTGCATGTTGAATATATCAATACCAAAAGTACAAAAATATTGCATTGCCACAACTACAAAGTGGAATTACGAGAAGTACAATGTTTAATACTTGAAACTTGGAAGTTCAGTTGTAAAAAAAGACGATGTTGAATCGGAAAAAGTTTCATAAGGAATAAAAACTTGAATGTCGAATCGCGAAATAAGGAAGAATACTAAAAGTACAATGTCAAATCGCAATGTTGAATTTTGGCCCCGATAGGACGCCATATCGTACTCCATAGGAAATAAAAAGTACCACATGAAGATATTGCAGCTTTGACTTGGATGGTCACGTATAAATTTTTGCCCACGGACTAAAAAGGTAGAACTACTTTGTGCAGTAAAATGAAACAGTATATCTTATGTTCGCGGGTATAAATAAACTTCTGGTACGACTCAGAGTCATTTTAATCGGAGTCACGGGAGTTAAAATTATCCTGAGAAGGGCCCAAAACACAGAAATATCAAGAACTTGCACAGCACTGATATCATTTTCAATTTGCAGGGCATTGCGAAAATAAAAACGGAGCAAATTCACAATGAAACGGTCTGGACAATCACGCGAGCGGGCTTAAATACGTTCAGCCCATCAAAATCTCCATTTTAACCCGCAAAATGCCCCCTAAATGCCTAACTGAGTGACAATACTACACGGTACCAACCAAGCAAGAGTACTACTAAGTCCCTTTAGTTAAGCTGATTTTTAAATTGAAAAACATTCCTTAGAATGTAACAAGATTTTCAAAAAAGTAACTCAGATATCATCTCGTTTGTAAAAACTAAGACGATATGATTAAATATTAACTGTTTGACGTCATGCGGTAAAGACATGAAATTTTTTCTTTGTAATCCTGAGCTAGTATCTCGTTCAGATATTCTTCAAGTTTAAACTAAACACTGTTCCCCTTGACCCACACAAAACTAAGTTGAAACATAAAGATTGAGATTGCTTTGTAAAATAAAACAGAGAGTTGAGTTTTGGGGTTATTAACCATGGCGATCATAATACAAAAATCAAAGAGCAGAACTTAAAAAGAAAAAACTACCAACAATATCAGATTTGATCACTCTACAAATCGAATATTTACAAATCTCATCTCAAGTAGGATTCTAAAGTGGTAAAGTTTCAGCTGTGAAAGTAACCCCTGAGCTGCTAATGAGGTTCTGCGAAATATGAATTTAAGTTTGGTTTTTGTTTATCGAGTCGGAATGCGAACATCCTAGTTTACAGCTTGCGCAAATAGTCCTCGCTCGGCACTTTTAGTGAAATTTCTCAAAGTACATTTATTTTGACTAAGCTTCTATATTGAAATGTTGCACTTTTTAAAGCAAAAACGGTAAACTTGATCGTCAGAAATGAGATTGTCATTAAATATTCATACGCATCCCTCTCAATTAAGACGGTAACAGAAAACGAAATGGCTTCTTTCAGGAGTGAACTGGCCTTTGTTTTTCCTTAAATGTGTTTTACACTTGTCAGCCGGCCTCAGCAGTTGGTCATAATTTACCCTCAAATTAAGCGCGAGAATGATTTTTCATTTATTCGATCCACAATTAAAAGGGCACTTATGAAGCAAAATCGATATTTAAATTCGAGTTTCTTCTAAAATTACAATGAAGATGCCTAATTAATATTATCAACGGAAGGTTGCATATTTTATTCGTAACCTCGAATCCCCCAATGGCATTAAAGTTTAATTATAGAGCGCCAGTTTTTGTCGTGCCCTTAAAACCAAAAAGAAGAAAACATCAATTAACGTGGGCGAAATAACTGGAAGTTACTAAAACAAACGGATGTCCGCTCCATAACCAAACGGGTGAGTGGTTCGTGTAGAAGAAGGAAACAGATGCTGAGGTCATTAAGGAAAAAAAGTTCACGGTTAATTCCAAAATTGCGCACATATTCGTTGAAGCCGAATTCAATCGCAACCAGATATAAATGATGAATAATTCGTTTTGCGAACATATAGGAGGTTCTGTTCCGGCAATAAACACCACAAATTCAGAAGAACTACCAGATTTTCTTGCACAGAGAATTCTCCAACAGATATTTTATGGCGTCATTTTCGTACTTAGTATGGCGGGAAACGCAGCCATGCTAGCAGTTCTCTTCCATAGAGGATCTCGCCTCCTCTCAAACAAAGACATTTTGCTGCTCAACATGATCGTAGCAGAGTCTGCTGTTGCAATATCCTGCATTCCACTTGACTTTGCTATGTTGTTTTTAAATGATGGTTGGTCGTTCGGCCCTTTAATGTGCCACATTTTATGGCCAATGCAGACAGCACCTTTCGGTGCACTGGTGTTGACTCTCACCGCGATGAGTGTACAACGCTACAAAGGAATCGTGCATCAAATGCGAAGCCGAGATGCAGGTAGGAAATCTTTGTGTGCAACAGTCACCTTTATTTGGTTATTTTCCTTAATAATCGTGGTGCCATACGGCTTCTTTTTGCGTCTCGAGGAAGGACAGTGCAGCGAAACATGGGGAAATATCGGAGCACAAGTGTACACGCTTGGATTGTTCGCCTTCCATTATGTAATTCCGTTAACAATAATCACCTTCTGTTATGCGCGCATCGCTGTTCGCATCCGCCATGGACAACGTGAAGGAGCAAGTATTATTTCGGGGACGCACAAGGCGCGTTTAAAACGCTCGAGGCGCCACGTTCGCGCCGTGCGTATGGTAATTCTCTTTGTAGTGGTGTTCGCGGTTTGCATGTTACCGCATCAAGTAGTTTGGCTGTGGATAACGTTTGGAAAAGGGGTGAATTATTCGGAAAACTTGTTAACCTTTGCTTACATGTTCACTTTTACAAGTAGTTTCGCCAATCCGCTTGTGTACTTTACGCAGAATCCTGCCCTAAAGGCGAAATTGAAAAGCCTCATTCTATGTCGTTCGGCGCCTGATGGTCGCTTTAGAACTGGCAATAACAGTTTCTTAACAACTAGCGACGAAACTTCTGCTGATTCTAGAGTTTGAACTATAGTAGCATTGTGGTAAACTCAACTCCACCGAGAGCCTTCGAGTAAGCAAATGGTGTCTATAGCCTTAAGCTAAAGCCAGTATATATTTAGAAAGGACAATTTCCATTAAATTGTTAAAAATTTGAGTAAATATCATCGCCTCTGGCAAAAATTTCTTAAAGTGCTATGATTTAAATAACTGTCACATTTCTATTCTGCGAAAACTTTTTCACGCGGTCAGTTAAATTTCTGAAGCAAATAGAATTTCTATAGCTACGACATTCTTCGAATTGATTTAAAAGAATTGCCTCGAAAATCAGCGGTAGCGAAAGAGATCAGCGCTATCAAGAGGAATCAGCGCTGAGGAGAGCACTGTTTAATTTTGATGTTTTTTTACGAACAATGACCTTTTTAAAAGCAATCTAACCCCGCAAGGAAAGTGTAAAAGTTTAATGAATTGAGTAAGATTGACGCTCTGATTTTTTTTTTAATTTAACTTTTACACATTCAAATTCGGGTCCCCGAATATCTGCGCGACATCAACTATAAATCATTTTCATACTGTTTAAAAGTTTGTTTGTTTGTTTGTTTTATTTTTTTGGTGGTAATTTTATGATCATTATCAGAAACCAGTTATGTGCTTCTTGATGAACCCGAAAATTCCCTAAATTACAATGCCAACAAACTTTCTCTTCAGTTAAATCACTCTTCTCCATTCGTGTAGATTTTACGTGTAAATGTCGATGAGTTTCGAGACCCTTTTATCCGTTTTATTACTGCCGGCAATCAACACATTAATTTTAGTCTATTGGGAGAGATTTCGCCTAAGAACAATATGCGCTCAGCCTGATAAATTTCAATGCGCTGAGATCACCAAGAGACTTTCATGACGCTTCGTATTAAACACCACAGGCGAAAATCTTACGACAAAAGGTGAACCTGTACACACACAACCAAGAGTCCAGTTTACAGATCGACAGAAAACAGTAATTGCCTTGGAACAAGAGTACGCTAACCTCAGGCAAATAAAACCACACACATATACCATGCACAATGAATGCTTAAAAACCGTCTCATTTGTCATAGTAACCAACCAAAAATTAACTTTAACACGATTAAAAGATTAAGAAAATCCACTCCTGACTTTTTTCCTAATTAATAAAGGTTTACTAAACCGAAAAACAATTTTTAGGCCGCCAAACTTTCTCGGTGGGTCAAGTTGTTTCCACGCTTTTCTTTCTAGAAGTTTCACAATTCAATTTGAAGTTCTCTGAACTTCCTTTAATTTTGAAGTTGTCTGGGACAGTATAGATAAAGATTTTGAATATCAGTTTAAGGCGAATGTATCGTCTCCGGGTAGATAAAATCACGAACATACGGCGTCCCGAAAACTCTGTTTAATGAAGTACATCTGTTTCCATACATTTATTTTCCGAACGCTGGGAAAAAGTTCCGTGACAAAAACATCAACCACCTAAAGTATAGATAAACACTTCAAACACGATCCGTGATACTTTAAGACATGTTTATTCGAAGAGAATTATGCCGCGGTATCTACAACACATCCAAAACCTTTCACTTTTTACACCCAAGTGAAAATTACTGGTTTACACGAGGCATTCTGACACGATAAGCTGAGAGCAGATAATTAAAATTTAGATCGGTGTGTTCTTCCTGCTTTTAAATTCTGCCTTGACTTCGATTTTGGCTCGACGAAACCAAGGTCCCGTCTACCTGGATCAAAATGAATTTCTTAACGGGTTTTTTCGAAATAAGAAAACACGACAAAAGATTTTCGTTCACACTGGCAAACGGAAAAAATGCCTGTCCCTAAAACAACGATGCGTCATTCTTGTTCCCAGACTCCTCATGATGGGGAGTGAAACGAGTGGCTTGGGTAAAGAGAATGCGGACACGCTCGACTGCACTCTTGAACATGCGCATATTAGGAGTAAACATGTATTTCTCCCAGCAAATAATTTTAACTGCTGCCTAAAAACTTTATCATTTCACATTTCCTCGACAGCTATAAAAACAAATTCAATTACGTGCATTGATTAAAATACAGATGAGAAACATGACACCTATTTTCAAGAGGAGAAGTACAAAATTTAACGTTTTTTTTTTTTAAGTAAAAGTAACTGAGTTTTATTGGACAAATGAGATCTTTGTTCTTTTTCTATTCCCTTCGGAGATTTTCCAACCTAAAAGAGAAAGCCGGTTTAAATTCAAATAAGTACATTGGGGAGAACCCTGCTAACTCGGATAGCTAAGGAAAACGAACATCAGCTCAACAGAAGGGTATTCGCCGGAGAAGGCTCATCGTAGAAGTAAAGGACTTCAAATGTGCTTCTAGGGTAATTTAAAGTTTTACAAGGTAATTTTGGTTTCATCAATTTAGCTGATAATGTAAATTGGCCAACGTTAAGAGTTTCAAAGCTGACGTTTCGAGCGCTAGCCCTTCGTCTGAGCGAATGAGGGAGTTGTGTGTGTGTGTGTTTATATGACGAAGGGCTAACGCTCGAAACGTTAGCTTTGAAACTCTTTACGGTGGCAAATTTACATTTATCAACCCCGAGTTGATAAAACCAAAATTACCTTGTTACACTTCTCCGCAGCTGTAGCACCACTGTTCTTTTAGAAACTCACCCCTTTTATTAATTTAAACTTTGCTTTAGCGGGAAGTTCGAGTTAACAATGTTTCATTAAGTAAAAGTAAAACCTTCATCAAATATACGCTTTATTCACTGCGTTTTTGTAGAAAATACGGTACTTTGGATTCTGTTCTCACTTTGGGAGCTTCGACGAACCTCGAGTCTTTCCCGCCTTCAAGCGTTCACCTTTTTGGCTTAAATTACACGCACTTAACGCCCGTGAGGGGTGCTGCAGTACACACTAGAGGGTACTGTAAGTAATGAGCGCTCAGCATACTTTTGGATCCAGCAGCATTGAAAGCGTCCTGCGTGTATAGAATAAAGATATTTTTAACTGACCTGGCCTGAAGATCGGCATCGGCGTCCGCTACTGCCTGTTTTGGAGCTTCTTTAGCAGCTAAACCTCCGGAAGTGGTCGGAAGTCCCGTAAGCTGAAAAAAAAAAAATGTAGAATATGATATTAACAAAGATTTAGTAATACATAGACAGGTAAAAACGAGCGTTAATTTTATTTTCATTTGTACCCTTGATAATGGCGTCATGAAGTCGCCGAAACGTCGGGATATTAAATCGCTCGTTTTACCTGTCTATGTAGAGTATATACCTCAAATTGATCTAATTCAAAGGGAGGATACCAAAATTCTTTTGAGTTTCCAGCTGAAAATGTTGAATTCTTCTTTATAGTTCGCGATCACTTTCCAGAACTTCCCATCCTTTAATGAATAGGAACACGTTTCTTCATCTTGTCGTGAGCGTGAGATAACGGAAAAATTATGAGTTCCCATGAGGAATCAAACTTCCCTATCAGAAAGCCATCTCAACTAAAATTCCCGCAGAAAGCTTACAGCAGTTTCTAACTGGGTGTCGAAAAACCAAAACCTAAGTAGCCCCAGCGACCAATCGGAACAAGGGTTGACATTATTATTAGTCAATGAGAACTAGAGTAAAAACAACCCAACTGTCTAAAGCGCGGGAAAACGCGACGACCAAGTCGCGATTGTTTTTAGTTTAACATCTGATTGGTTGGAAGAGGATGGCGCGCGTTCTTTAAATCAATCACAGAGAGAAGTTAAGTAAAAACAAAGCAATTCGGGATTACTTTCGACACTCAATTGAATCCATAGTTCTCATCGTACTTGGAGACTATTGTGAGTGGTTAAAGGTTTGCCGTTTTAGATAGTGTTCACTTGAAGGTTTAACTGTGGTAAAACTTACCTCGTCATTCAGTGTCAGCCCCAACTCATCAAACACTTGCTGTACTATCTGCTCACTTAAGAGGGAAAAAACAACAGAGTTAAAAAATATTGATCAGTGAACTGGACTTACGATCAACAGGTACATGGAACAAGCCCTGACTGGGTCATTTGTGTTTTGTGAGGAGAACACGCCTAATCTAGTGTGAATCTTATTACTACCCCCCCTCCCTCTGGGTGGGATTCCACTCCATCGCAAGGTCACCCACAGGATTTTGTTAAACTTCCCTGATAATTCTCCAGTACCATTAAATAATAATAATTTTAATAATAATAATAATAGTAATAATAATAATAATAATAATAATAATAATAACTTTTACTTATATAGCGCTCATATCCTGAGCTCATGGCGCTTTACAACACTGTGCGGGGGACTTCACCAGGCTGCTAAGCAGTTTACAATCAAATAAAGGCGAATCTAACAGATGCCCCCTCCTCCTCCCCCCCCCCCCCCCCAATTCCCAGTAAACAGGCCAGACCACATCACATTAATCTCATGAGTGGGTTTTTTAACGTCCCCTGCCTAACCAAATTAACTAATCAACAGATGCAGGAGAGGGGACCTCCGGTTTATTCGTCCTTATCCTGGAAGACTAGAATGTCTATCCATTTCTTGATGTTATAGAAAGGTAGCACATTCTCCTCACTGAGTTATTTTAAGACCCTGAGTGTTGGTCCGGCCGTGGCTCGAACCCTCAACCTCCCGTACAACAGTCCGGCGCTCAACCAATTGAGCTAACTGGGTGCAGAGAGACATTGTAAGAATTTAAGTGTTTTGCCTAACAACACAATACAATGACCTAGGCAGGTCTCAAATGCGATCCTCTCCACCAAGGGTCCAGCCCACCAGCTATGCCTCTCCAGTGTGAAGACTACTAGTTGAAAGGCCATCATATATCCCACAGAAAAAAAAATTCCCAGAAAAACATTTGACAGGTTCACTTGTTACCTTTCCTCATCATCTTCCTCATCTCCCATGACATCATCTATAGCATCATTCATCATCTCTTCTTTCATGTCCATAATTTCTGACTGAAAGTAAAAGTGGTCCCTTCATTCAAAATCCTTGTTAAAAAATCATTGCTAACAAGAAATTAATCTTGAAGGTCTAAACACTGTCAGTCCAGGGTGGCCATTATAATCTGGACTGAGTGGCGGCTGAATTGAGTTACACATGAACTTGGGTAGCAATCATGGCATGTTGCAAGCAACACATCCTTTGAGGAAAGTCCTGGGGCATGCACCCCTGGAAAAAATTTGAACATCTCTGAAATATGATTTCTATTTTTTGATCCACATTTACAAAGTAGCTGGCGCAAAATTATCTGAGGGCCAGCATGGTTGCCCCCGTCTGCCGCTTTCTAATGTCAACCCTGACTGAGTGGATTTTCCAGGAGTCAATGTTTACCTGCTTTTCAAATTCCATCATGATCTTCTGAATCTGTGGCAGTTTTAATTGTTTGTTCATGGTTGCCATCGTCTGAACAGAAAAGAATGAAATATAAAAAACCCATGAGTAATTTCTGATAGACTCTAAGATTTTTCTATCTGGCAAATTTTGTTGTATTTTCCCTGAAACATTACAAAAAGACTCTCATGTTTAAAATTATAGGCCAAGAAATTCCACCAAATGGTAATAAGTTTGATAACTTGCACACACAAAATCCTAAAAAATGTGACCCGGACTCAGAATCACTGCTGATCACTGCTTACACCCCATTGTCATACACATGATTTACTCAAGAGTTTACAAGTTTGAAAACAGCTGAGCATTCAACACGTCAGTTTGATCTTTCCCTTAACAATTTCCATCATAGTCGGGTCTTTTTGCTTGAAACGCCATACCTTTGCGACTCCCTTCATTGCTTGGGCCATGGCATTATTTGATCGCAATGTCTGTAAAATAAACAAAGCAATCACTCATTCAAACAATGACAACTCGTTAAAAACTGAAAGAGAAGCCTTCCATAAGATTGAAGTGGAATTCTGCAAAGAGAGGAAAACTTGAGAACTACAAGGACACCTAAATGCAAGGATGAGCACCAACAACACACTCAACCCACATACAAAGCCAGCAGAAATCAAAACCAGGACACAGGAGGAGCAACTCCGACCTGTACATTTGTCTAATGGATGTTAACTCTGAGTCTACAACTAAAATTACTTGTAGTGTATTACATTGGACTTACTGACAGTTGGAAATTTGTAAGGAAGTATGATTTGTAATATTTATGCTGCAAATTTGAAGGCATTAACCTCCAAAACAATTTGAATGATCAACACATACATGTATGTATTTCATGATTCTCTCTTCTACTTGCTATACAGTCACATCCTTGTAAACTACTTACAATAAGAGAAATTGGTGCAATATTTTAATGATACATTGCCATTGATGGGTTTCTCTCCTCCCATCACCTGTTTGCAAAGCACTCAAATTGCCACAAGTTTTAAAATTTCTGGAAATTATAGGTTATAGTTAAAACTGTAGGAGAGAGAATAAAAACAAGGAAAATTGTCTATTTGATGCTATCAGTCAGGTTTAAATTGCAAGAAGCTAACTCAAATAATTCTAGGAATTAGGAATTGAAATCTTACAAGAACTTATAAAATAACTAAAGGTAAATTTCCCATTAGATACTATCATTCTAAGTGACAGAAAAAAGTCAATTCATTAAAAACCTTTTTCTTTGTACCACTCTTCAGCCAAATAAATCAAACCAATTTATTTTTTAATTAAAAGGCACTTTATCCACTCAATATTTTGACATTTTTAGATATCAGAATATTTTAAAATCTTAAATTGATAAAAATCTGCATTTAATATTTTATTTCTTATAAAAGTACCACTGACAATAAAATCAAAATTGAGAAGTACATAATTGTGGGGCAATGGTTGCAAAATTCACCCTTATCCAATAGCTTCAGGTAACCAGAATACCTCTCTTTAATTACTACTAATTTCAATATTCTGAACAAATGCTTGAATTGATGGGTGAAAAATTCTTGGCTACTTCAAGATGCAAATGTGATATTGTTAACCCCTGCATCCTGCATCTCTGATGCACAAATATTTGAAAAGATGCAAAATGTAATCTGGCTAGTGTCAATTTCTAACAAAATGATTGTAAAAACAACGTAAAATAATTTTCCTTCAGATAAAACGAATGAAGGTAAGTTTGGAAATACTGACAGTGACTATTTTTGCCATGTTCATATTAATTTTCTTACTTTAGGGTAGATAATTGACAAGATTACACACTTGTCTCAATAAAGTGAAAAAAAATGGTTTGCTGAGCATAAGATTATGGCACAAAGAATTGAGATTTGAAAATTTGGGGGAGCAAAAATGTCAAAATCTTTGAAAATCAAGGTCTTCCTTCTGAAACAAAGAGAAAAACAAATTCATTTCAATTGGGTATAAATCATTTGATATTCAATAGTGTTGAAGGCAATTTTGAGACACACAGCATATGATGACAAGTTGTGGGAAGGCTTGAACATAAATTTCCATATCAAACAAGTGTGTAGTGACCTCTTACATTCTAATATCAGAATGCATATTCTTCTAACTGTTCTCTATGCATTTCTTAAGGAGCTAACAAGGATAATTTTTTTGAACAGTCAAGAGCTTCTTTAGTTGGTGATCATTTCCTTTATTTTCCTGACCTTAATGTGTGATTTAGGAGACATTGTAGAGAGAAATTACAGGCTGGTCACTGTAAGTAGTCACAGGGTTTATAGTTGCATTTTGCAAAGCATTACATCAACAAATCCCAAATCTGAAATGCTGGCAAAATCTACTACTTTCTTATGGATACATTGCATATTTCATGGTTCAATATTTCCTGTTGGTGCAGAACTTTTATACCAATACGAGTTTAATTCTCTATGTTCCTGACTTTGATAATAAATACATGTACAAGACAAAGAAAAAATAAATATAACCCAGTCTGAAAAAAATTTTCACCCCAAAAAAACAACATTGAACCACAACATGTGAACAGCTATGTTTGGTGCATTTAGAAATAATGACAAGCTACAAAAAGTTATTCATTTCCTCTACCAAACTTCAAGTTAATTGTGTGTGATGAATTTTACCATTACCTACTTCTGAAAAATAAACTTCCTAAGTGGACGTTTACACTATAATAAAAGTTAGCTGCCATTAATCCAACTTGAAAGACTGAATTTTAATAAAATTTATCAAAGAAATTCTATAGAACTATTTGAAGATACAGGCTTCATAAGTGGAGGTTTACACAATTACAAATATTACAAATTTTAAAGTTATTAAAATTAATTGCCATCTCTCCAACTTGAGAGACTGAATTTCAATAAATTTAGCAAAGAATGAAAATACAGAATTCATATGAGTGGTCTGCACATCAGCAAAAATTATTAAAATTATAAAATAATCTGTCATTTATCTACCTCGAATGACTGAGTTTAAACAAAATTCAGCAAAGAAATTCCATATAACTACCTAAAGATAACGACTCTGGCTCAGGCAGTTGAGATGTCAGATGCCATCTGGGGCACTATGGCTTTCTGAATTTTATCCAGTGAAACAATGATAAACAAACTACATGATCAATGATTCACACAGCTCTTGTTTCTACAGGTTCATCAACACAACTTCAGTACACTGTACAATTTGCACAGTCACATCAATTTCAAGAAATATATCCTTATTTTTGAGGGAATATCCCTCAAAGAAAACTCATATTTTTCTGACAGACCTTAGACTCCTTTCTCCCTTTTAAGCATTCTAACTGATAAAGGTTTCCTTGAGACAGAAACCTACCTGGATTTTGAGTGAAACTGCCTGAATATTTGCACGCATCAATATGAATTTCTTGACATATCGCCTGGTTCTCACAAGGTCTTTGGCCATTATCTTGACTGCATCCTGGAAAGTGTACATCGAGTGTAGTTAATTGTTAAACTCCAATAAGTGATTATCAAATAAATTCTCCCAGCCTATAATATCCATGTACACTCAGTCTGGTTATTATCTTGATCTAAAACAAAATTCTTGTAACTAAAATACAAGGAAATGTGTAGCAGTTAGAGGGGAGAAGTAGCAATCAGATCTTGGGAATTTAAGGGTTAAAAACGGGGACTGCCTCCCACTTAAATAGAAAAGTGACCCTGTGTAGAGGAGGTGAACATGAGGATAGGCACCCCACAAGGCTGAGGGCTGGAAAGGTATAGCATAGGAGAAAAGGAAGGGGGGAGTGACATTCCCAAACTTCATGAGAACAGGAGAGGGTTGGGATAATGGAAAAGCAAACAGACAAGTTAAATTTCCTGACAGGTGGTCTTCAATGTTTAGCAACAAAAGGATGAGATTCAAAGAGTAACTGAAAATACCTGGATATTGATTAGAAACGCTAAGAATTTAAGATTAGAGAGGTATGGGGTGATGTACAAGGGGATATAATGAAAATAGACATAAATGAAGTACAAAGGTATGGGAAAAATTGTGGTGAGATATCACATGTGTCAACTAAGGAACGATGAAAACACTAAATAAGGCTGGCAAACTGAGTTAGATTTCCGCCTTTTCAGCTGCTTTACAGCTACAAAAAAAAAAAAGAAAAAAGAACACCTAGAAGTCCACATCTGATCACTGGTTAAAGTTCATATATACCAGCTAATCAAACTTGGGAATTGAAACAAACAAGCAACTACTACAGGTGCTTTCTTCGCTGGTGATTGTATAGAATTTTCAACAATACCAATAGAGACTAAAGGTCTGACATCCCGCAAGGCGAAAAGCAGACTGGTAAAAGGTAAAACAGAGACAGTTACATACCACCTATAGCTCTGGAGAGTCTTATACTTAACAATTATTCGCCGAAGGTGAGGTGAATATCGTCAAATAATCCCCGAGACGAAGTCGAAGGGATTATTCAACAATATTCACCGAGCCTGAGGCGAATAATTGTTTTAGTATAATTTCAGAGCTGAACAACGGAGAAATTTCTAAAATCATAACATTTTGGTAACATTTATTAACATTTTATTTTAACATTTTATATAAACCGCATGGAGTGGTTTATATAATGTCATATAAGGAACGGCTTGACCAATCAGATTGCTGGAAACTCTTTGCTCAGCTCTGAAATTATACTACCTAATCACTTTTATATCATGGAACAGAATTTCACCTCTCTCTAGTGACCTATATACCTAGTCACGCAAAAATTTTAAGTTGAAGCTAAAAAACCTTAAAGTTTCCAGAAAAACTCAATAGAGCTGTAATTCTTACAGACATACCATCTGTCCAAGCTTTGCCATTTTCTTTATATCAGCTATGACCTTCTTTTCTTGTTGTTCCATTTTGGCTCGCTCTCTATCAAGATCTCTGAAATATGTGAATTTAAGTTAACTTTCTTATTGCTTTAACTCCCAGAAGTGATTAACATGTAACTTCTCCTTATAACATCCACTCATTATCCAGCAAACAGGTAATGAGAATACTCAAACTTATCAGGTAGAGGTTTTAATCTTGATCTTAGACTAAATTCTCTATATTAATTTACAAGGAAAGGTGTAGCAACTAGAGAGGAGAATTAACAATCAGATCTTGGGAGTTAGAGAGTATTAGGATGAGAGTTTTAACGTACCAATTGACGCTTTGATCAGGGGGAGGGCTAGGGATTGTCTCCTGTTCTTAGGCAAGACATCTTGCTCCCAGAAAAACACCACACACAAAAAAAACCAGTCAAACAATGTAAGACAGTTTCTGGCTTTGTGTCACATCTTTGTAGGAATCAGTAATCATAGTTTAATGTCTTTACGTGGGGCATGGTTACCCATATTGCCCAAGCCAGAGGCTCATGAATGAAACGCAAGACAACAAACCACCCATCCCACCCCAGGGGAGGACATCCATCGCACAGTAATCTTGTGCATGGGAAATTAACGTCTCCTACCCCTAACCCTGCAGGAGACAGGACCTCCATTTATTCATCCCTATCCGAGAAGACTAGAATATCTAAACCATTTCTTGATGTTATAGAAAGGTAGCATATTCTTCTCAATTATTTTAAGACCTTGAGTGTTGGTCCGGCCAGGGCTCGAACCCTTGACCTCCTGCACATCAGTCCAGCGCTCTATCTATTGAGCTAACTGGGAGGCATAAAAACGGCTACTAAAGGCTTTTTATTAGCTTGGCCAAACCTTTTGCATAAAATGCATATGAAAAGTCATCTAGCGACCCTCATATGTATAAGGTTTAGTTTAATGTTATCTATAAATGCACAGTTGTTATAATCAGTAACTGAAATCGAGATTGATAACGAATATACACTGTATATCAAAGTTGGATACTTGATTGCAACACCAGGAGCTTCATGAACCAGCGACAGGTAAATGCTCGGAAAAATCCTTGAAAATTTATACCTCTGTGTGTTCGATGACTGTGTATGGCGAAAGGCGCGAACAACTCGACATACTAACAAGAGCAACAATACTGTCATGATCTAGCTTTTGCATAATTTGTTCTAAGCAATAGATGTGGATAATTTCCCTTGGAAACAAATCTTCGGTTGCAAGAGACGGATTATAGAAAAAACTTGTTTCTATAAGTGTGCATACTATACAGAAATCAAGCATTCCTTGCCTCTTAAGACTCAAATATTACCTAACAATTTAGACAGTACGTTAAAAATTCTGTCAAAAACAAAACACTAACCTCATCGCTCTATTCAAAGCTCTCTGGTGCTGTTTAAGCATCTGCTCCGGAGTCTTCCTCTTGCCAAATAAAAAATCCATGACCAAATCCCTTTACTAAGGTAGGTTTTGAAGATTCAGATGTTTGTGAATCGAGGAAAGCTGGTACAATTTTGATCGATTACAGTCTCGTTTTTACCTAAATTTCCAGAAACTCGACGTCACTGTAGCATCGTGGGCTCAATCACGAATTTATACGTCATGTCACTTGATGGGGAAACTGACGTCATAACGTAGACCCGTCACTCGCTTTCAGTCGGTGGAAGAAGCACAGGGAGCCCAGACAACCGGCGAGTCTGGTTGTTTATTCGAAATGTAAAGGAATGTTGAGAATATTGAAGAGTCTTATTATCGTAAACTTATATTATGAAATGTCTGAGTTTTAAATCTCAAAATAAATGTAAACCTACCTCACTTGCTGTGTATTGTCGTTTCTGTGGCTCTAAATGGCGAATTTGAGCGGTTTGGTGGGTTTTGCGTCGACTGTTACTATACGTTACAAGAAGGTCAACTATAAGTCTCTTTATAGTTCACAACTAGATTTTCTCCGGTTCTTATTGGTTTAAATCGATCACGTGACGCGATAGTGTTCATCCGTGGAGAGACACTATCAGCCCATAGTGCCCGCCCGCGGAAAATACCCGGATGGATAGTTTCTTAAAGAGAAGACAAGGTCTTCTCTTTGAAAGAGAAGACCAGGATTAAAAAAAAACCGTTTAAATCAAGTGAAATCGGTAAAATAACGACACCAGGAGCAAGCAATACACGTATGGAATACTGTAAGCCATTTTTATTTAATATTTTCACTTTTAACTATCTCTATGGCTATCTTGTAGACAATCCCATACAAAATCCTTATAAATCGATATGCAAATTGTGTGCGTTGTGTGGTTCTCAAAGAGAGCTTGGGCTGCCTGTGCTGGGAGCAGGCCGTTAAGTTCATTCGTAATAAACCCGTGATGATAAATCACATATGATGAATATATGAAGTTCATATATTTTGAACTGCGGTTATATATCTATAACCGTTATATATTATTTATCTATAACCGCAGTTCAAAATATATGAATTTCATATATTCATTGGACCACTGACGAGTCGACAACCTTAGAAGTTTACGGAAACGACCGTATATCGGATAATCAACGGTTTATTGATATAACTATTCGATCTGAAATCAACAAATTTAAAAACAGTTACTTGTGGTATTCACCTACGTTGAGATCCCTAACAAATAAATAAAGAATTACCGTAGAAAACTCAAACCAAACCTACTTCTGTTGCGGGTTTCCATAAGCCTCCCAGTTAGCTCAATGGATAGAGCGCTGGACTGTTGTGCGGGAGGTCGAGGGTTCGAGCCCCGGCCGGACCAACACTCAAGGTCTTAAAATAATTGAGAAGAATTTGCTACCTTTCTATAACATCAAGAAATGGTTAGATATTCTAGTCTTCTCGGATAGGGACGAATAAATGGAGGTCCCGTCTCCTGCAGGGTTGGGGCAGGAGACGTACATTTCCCACACACGAGATTACGGTGTGATGGATGTCCTCCCCAGGGGTGGGATGGGTGGGTTAGGACAGCAAGTCCACATCAGCTATTACAGCTGCCAAATTAATCAACCTGCTAAAACAAATAAAAAAAAAAATGAAACTATGAACTACTGAACTAAAACTGCGGCTTGAATTACCGAACTCGGCGAACTTAAACTCCTGTACCTGGTAAGCGGCTGATTCACATTTTTCCTAAACGTGCTATGACTTAGTCTCCCTCGCAGCCGTAGCGTTGCGTGACGAGACTAAAAACGGCTGCGAGGGAGACTAGCTATGAGTAGACAGGAAACTAAAACCATTCAAAGTGAAAATTGTTCCTAAGTGTCAATCAAAGTTTGCCTATTGTCTGTTAATCATTAATTCCGTTGAGGGAACATTCATCATATCTGATGAATTAACGGTCTACTCCCAGTTGGTTTGTTAGCTCAATTGGTAGAGCGCTGCACTAGTACCGCAGAGGTCAGTGGTTCGAATCCCGTTCAGGCCTGATTTTTTCAGGTCTGATTTTCGCTATTGCATAAATAGCGCTCTCTACTGCGAGGATCGTCCATCATACGTAATAAAAACAATAGAGTGTTTATGTCTCGGAACTATCGGTCTGATAGTTGCCCCTTGGAAATTTGATGTTCTTAAAACTAGCATATTTACCCTCGAAGCTTCGCTTCTCGGGCAAATATTAGTTTTAAGAACATCAAATTTTCGCGGGGCAACTATCAGCCGATAGTTTCTCGACAGAAACACTCTAATGTTTAAATATTGTGTCACTTGCAGGCCGCACGAAATTATTTCAATAATGGCGGAGAGCGCGGAAAGATTAAAGAACCTCCGCAAATATCTCAGTTCTGAAAATATAAAGATACGGCACAGGGTTCACTCAAGGGAACATTATTTTGCAGAGAGGAGATGAATGAAGACAGGAAGTGGTAGTGAAAGCCTCTTTGGAGGTCTAACCTGTCGCAACTTTTTACAAATAAAACAATTTCATTTTACCATGTGGGAGTGACAGCCCCCCACCCGGTCACCCCCACCTCCGCCCAGCCCCCGACCCTTCCACTTAGGTCCCAACCCCTCCACTCAGCTCCGCCTTACCTGTATCAGAGAGCTGTCTTACACTGAGCATTTCACAGAAGGCTATAAAAACGTTTCGACATTGTTTTCAACGTGAAACTAGAATAGGAATCGTTTCAATCCATCTCAAACTAGGAAGCATTTTTAATTTTTCCGCTTCACTGTCTATCCCTTGTGCGCTCGTTTCGAAATTTTACTTTATGTCGTGTGCACACTTTGCAAATACGTCATGGAAAAAGAGGCGGGAATTCGTCAAAGGTTTCTTTGAACAAACCAATCAGAATGCGCTGTCCGATATTCTGACCAATCAGATTTCAAGTGGTGTTTCGCGCCGATTTTTCGTAAGAAAGAAATCTTTGCGTCAACGCCTCCCGAGTTTAAGGAGTTCTTCTTTAAAACATCTGCGATTGTGCTATAGTAGTTTTATTGTCTTTTCTGGTTAGTTTTAGAGGGGTTCCCCATTCAGAAGAAGTCACGAGTGTCGATTTAGTAGAACAGTGAAAAAGGTTTTGTCAGGAATTTCACAACGTGAGTAACTAAAATTTATACGGAAAAGTTTGTTTGAGTTTACAATCAAAGGCGAAGTTCAAAGTAGTTCATGGTATCGCTCCACTAGCTGCAATTTAACCCCAAAAGTTATGGCATGAATGGGTTTTAAATCGAGTAAGGATAATTTTCTAATTAATCAATTAACAAATATTCTATCCTGTTACGACAAGTTGGCATTTCCGCAGTCTGGACAAAGTTCTTTAGCGATTTAAGGGTCTTCTGCCCGGCTTGTCTTACTTCAACGAAAGGTCACCCCAGGTAACTAACTTGATGAATAAGTACGAGGGGAAAAAACTCTTTCTTAGGTTACTTGATCGTTATAAATGTAATACTTTGAATATTCGTTTGGATCGAAACTTTTCAGTGCCTCCTAAAAATATTACATTCTCAACAGCGGCCATAAAGGCGAATATACGCGATTTTGCCATAGTGGCAAAGTACTAAAGACTGCGAAAAGACAAAGAGTAAGAATATTCGCCATTTTCCTGCCCAACTCCTCTCCATATGTTCCCCTTGTAATGAAAATTGTTCGGTTTGGTCATATATTCACCAAAATTGCTGGTGTTTCTTACAAATACCAATTTAAAGTAATATTTGCTGAGATGCTAAAAGAACGACATCGTAATCTGTTCTTTGAGGAAACTTAACTTCAAGAAAAGATGAATCAACTGAAATTCGACATCACCCAGCCAAGATGCTCTTTTATTTGAGATGAATGACCTTCACTTTTATTTTATTTAATATTTTTAATTGCAAGTTATTCAACCTGTGCTAAATTACATCAACCATCTACGTAATTCATCTGTTGTGTTTGACGAACGCGAACTGATAAAGCTTTTAGAAAAACCTATCGCAAAAACAAAGGGAAAAATAAAAAATAAGTTTTTTAAAGTCAGGCTTTGAAAAGCTCTTATAGAAAGTTTTAAATATGAACGATAGATCAAATAAGTAGCTAGGAAATGTGCATACACTTCCCCAGTTCGACCAACGAACTTGCCGCAAACAACAGAGATCAATTTCTCATGAGACAGTAATGTGGTCACTCCTGAGTGAAGCTAGGTGGTATAACTTCCTTTGTAATACTAATAAGCCAAAGAAAGTTTCCTCTTTAATTAAGGATTTTTTTATTTTTTTCAGGAACATATGATCAGAGGAAACAATAATGAATTCTCTACTTGTGCTTGGGTCGATCCTCTGTTTTGTTTCTCTCTCTGATACAAGGAATATCAAAATGGGGGTCTTTCTTCCCTTCTCTGGTAGTTGGCCTGCTGGTTCCAAGATGGCATCAGCAATCCTGATTGCCATGGACAAAGTAAACAATGATCCTTATTGGCTTCAAGGACATAACCTGACCTTTGTACTTAAAGACAGCAAATGTGACGCAGGAACATCTCTTGGAATTGTGGTGGACTACTACACAGTAGAAAACCCTAAAATTGATGTCTACATTGGCCCTGGATGTTCAGTGGGATGTGTCCCTGGTGCCTATATAGCAGCTCACTGGAATATTCCTATGATATCTTGGGGATGCGCAGCTTCAGCATTATCAGACAAAACTTTGTATCCTTACTTTGTACGGACAGCTGGCACATACATTGGTTTGGGAAACCTCCTAAAGAGCATCTTAGCACATTACAATTGGGATCGCATAGGCTTCATGTCTTCAACAGAAACAGTTTTTTCAGAGATTGCGAATGCAGCAAAGGTCACCCTGGAGCAAGATGGCAAATATTCAGTGCCCTTTTTTGGGAGCTTTGTCCCTGCAGCAGCTGACATCGTCAAACTAAAATCCATGGTTAAGTCAATGGTAACCAAGGCACATGGTAAGTAACAAAAACAAGCCTGATGGAAGACAAGGATACAAAAACATATATGTAAAAAATGAACTTTTATGTTCTTTATTTCAATTTCTGACTGCTCTAAGCTAAATTTAAAGATCACCATAAAATAGAGCTGTAAATTTATCTTTTCTTTACAGTTTTCTTGTTACTTTGCTATGGTGATGTCTTTAGAAGTCTGATGCTTATCCTCAGTGAGCTGGGCTTGTTGAATGGGGATTACGTGGTAGTTAGCATGGAGACACTTTATGCTTCATGCCAGGCTGGTGATGACAGAGATGACGAGGCTTGCAAAGCTTTTGAAGGAATCATTGATATTAGTCAGTATATTCCAGATTCACAGGATTACGCAGATTTTACTACTGGTGTTTACAACAGGATGCCTGAAATGAACTACACAATCAATGCACCTAATGAAGTAAGTGCCCCTCTTACTAATTGGAAATGTACCCTAAAATGTATTAGCAAGGCATTACCCATTACACCTGAAATCCTCAATTGTGATTCGTGAAATGAAATGAAACAAAACAAAAGACAAAACTAATCCAACACACTAAATGATCATCAAATGACTGAACTACATTAATACTTCTTTCTGCTAGACTAACATTTATGCTGCTTACCTTCATGATGCCATTCTTCTATATGCATATGCCCTCAATGAAACTTTGGCGGAGGGTGTGGCCATAACCGAAGGGGCAAATTTGTCTAAGTCAATGATGGGAAGGCAATTCCTTGGTAAGCTTACTTTTAAGGCTAAATTTTTGATGAGATGGATCCATTCTGACACACATCTAGATTTACATAATTATTAACAAATATTTCATGAGCCATTATTAATTTCATTAAATCCTCAACACTTGGCGATTTTAAGCTTTTTCAGCTCCAAAACAGTTGCCATAATACATTTCCATATAGGGTGACTCAAAATATGAGGTGTTATCGAACAGAACACTCAGAATAAGAGGTGTAACCAATCAGAACACTAGAAATGCAATGTTCTGAGTTGAGAATGTAATAAGAGCTTATGACCCGGGTTAAATGAACCAATCAGATCATTAGAAATCCAATATTTGGAGTTGAAAATTCAATATTAATTTAAAATATTCCTTTCAACTAATATTAAGATGTCATCTACTTTTTACTTTAGATACAAAACCTTCCTTTGTGTTAGTTTCGTACAATAACAATGAAATTTCAAGTACACAGTATCACTGAACCCCAAAGAAAGGAAAAAAACTTGTCAGTACTTATGTGTAAAAGAGCTGAGGTTAATTCTTGATTCTCTAATGTTAACAGGTGTATCAGGTCCAGTTGGTATTGATGAAAAGGGAGACAGAGTTGCCTCCTACAGTCTGCAATCATTTCTACCTGGCATGTCAATTGTAAGGATTGCTAATTTTTTTGGCACAACTGGAGAACTTCAGCTTTTGAATAAAACAGTCATGTGGCCTGGTGGCACCACTAAGGTTCCTCTTGGAAGGCCACCATGTGGTTTTGACAATGAATTTTGCCAACAGGCTGCAAAAGGTAAAGGAGAGATTTACATGTAAAAAATCTAGTTGAACACGAATGAGTTCCCTGTACAGAATTTGAAAACATCAAACAGAAGAAAATTGTTAGCTCAAGCATGCAGAGAAGCAGTTAAAAAATATTGGGTTGTTACGCTAGTTTAATGTCAAAAGGCCCGGGTTATGGTGCACTTTAGGTGAAGTGATATGTTCAACGTAATCATATCTTTAAGTTCATCATTGGTGTCATTTGTTAGAACTTTTTTCTTCTAGAGGAGGATCCTTCTTGGCCATACATCCTGGCAGGATCTCTTGCCTTTGTTTTGGTTGTTTTAATTCTGGTGGGATTCTTTTTGTGGCAAAGGTAAGCTCATAAAGTGTTTTAAAAAATTAGCAATCACATGAATTTCAATGGCATGGATGAGAAATGGTATAGAATAAGACTTGAGCCTGCCAAAATATCAATAACTGTTCCTGAAATCTCTTCCCAATTTTTAAAAAGTTTTTTTTACGTGGTTTAATAGGAAACAAGCTTTTGAAGCATCTCTGTTGGCTCAAACGTGGAAAGTAAAATATGATGATATAAAATGGCCAAAGAACAAAGGAAAGCTAGGAAGTAGAAAGAGCATGGTATGTCAATGATATAATTACACTCAATGTCAGTTTCTATTTTGTATTATTTTCTAGTCACCTTTTCAACCATATTCTCCAGCCACTATAGATTTTGTACTGCTTTCTTCTTAAGCCTTTCGTATATCAACAAAATATTGTTAATAAACAGAAAGAAATTGAAAAACTTGAAATGTGTCACAAAATAGTCCAGTAATGTATATGGGCATCTGTTCAATGCTATTTAGACTAATTGATTACTCCCTTTGTCTCTTCTCTACAGCAAAGTATGGCAGGAAGTGACCAGGGCGATGCATTAGATGATATTAGAGGACAAATATTCGCTGTTCTTGGAATTTATGAGGTTCTCTTCAACTTTTTTCTGCATTCATCATCAGTGACAAATACTAGTTTGCATGTCTGTTTAGCAAATTTCTTATCTTGGGGCTGTCGTTTTTAGCAAACATGAAATCAATGTTTCTAGAAAAGATTTGTTTACAGGAAATACATAGTTAAGCTTTTCCCAAACAAATACAGTACTGTAACATTTATCAAGTATGGACTGTCTGACTCTTACCAGGGTAATTCAGTGGCAGTCAAAAAATTACACAAGGCAAAAGTTGCTCTGGAACGTGAAGTGATGTTGGAACTAAAAGAGGTAAAACATCAAATTGAAGTATTAATTTGCTTTGCTGTTTTTGAAAAACCTAATGAAATGTCTGAATCAGATGTATATATCAGATGTATCTGAAAAACAGAAGACTGTAAAAATGTTCATCTATTTATTTCAACATGCAATTGCTATAACAAGGTCTTTATTTCTTCAGATGAAAGATATCAACCATCAAAATGTCAACACATTCATTGGTGCTTGTATTGATCCCGGAAACATTTGCATCATAACTCAATACTGTAACAAAGGAAGTCTCCAGGTAAAATAAGGACTGATTTAATTAAAATGACAAATTATCAGCACCTCTTGCACCCAACTGGATCTTGGTGCACTTTTTTCATAACTGGAATTTTTTTCAGGATGTGTTGCATAATGACACCTTGAAGTTGGATTGGATGTTTCAGATGTCAATTTCATGTGACATTGCAAAGGTGGGTACAGTTTTTGGTGATGCAGTCAGTTTGATGTTTTACCAACCAAACCATCTTTAATATTTTGGCTGACAAGTTGAGAGAAGTTTCCTGTGGCTTTATGCTGAAAGGTACAAACTGCTTTACATGATTGTGCAATTAAATGTTGATTTGTAGAGTTGACTAAAGAGAAAGAGTAGTAAGCGGCGAGCAAAGAGCACTAGGATTCTAGAACACAACTGCCATGTTTATTTCACCTCGTGGTCTCTCGTTACATATGTGAGCCGAACAATAAACAGCCAATAGAAAAAACTCGCACTCTCACAAACTTCTTGTTCATTTTTCTTTTCACACGCACGTGTTCACCACCTTATTTGTTAGTACTGCTGAACGTCACTAAACTGTGAGGGGTGGGCTTGGTAAAACTCTCGTACATATGATAATTTATGCTAATTCTGACAACCAGATGAGATAGCCAATCAACATCCCTTCTTCTGGGAGAAAGAAAAGAAAGCTTAAAATTTTTGGAGTGTCAATAAAAACAGTTACAACGTCGACGAAACTATGGGTAAGAGGTACTGTTTATAAGTCAACATGCCTATAATAAAATCATGACCAATTAGAAACCAGTGGCAATTACTTAATTATATAGTCATTAAAACGAACAGGAGGATTTATGGATCGTCTTGGTCTATTTACTGCAAGGCTGTTGGGCTGAGCATTTTGGGGGTTGCTTGCATTGTTGTCACTGTTATTTGCCACTTCACCAGGTAAAGATTTGGCAGACGCCGTCTGTTCTTTTGATGCTGTTTGGTTGGAAGAGTGAGGGACATGAGATGGGGAAGTGTCTCGAGTCTTGAGGTTTACTTGTGTGGGCCTAAGGTGAACTCTCTTTCGTCGATATGTGCTTCCATCAGGTCTTTTGAGTTCATAGGTGCTTGGGCCTAGTATGTTGGAGACTTCACCAAATTTCCAATCTCTTCCTTCCAAATGTTGAAAGAATATGTGCTGTCCTACGTCCAGTTCAGGGAGACTCTTTGCTTTCCTGTCATGGCTTTTCTTGACGGTGTCGTTGCGCGCTTGACGCCTTACCTCAATGGGATCATTGCTCGAGTGAGGGTACGAGTAAGCCCGTCTTACGTTTGAACATGAGTTCAGCAGGGCTAAGACCAACGTCCTGTCGCGGGGTGTTGCGGTGCTCCAATAGAGCTTCAAGTGGATCACTACCTTCTTTGTGAGTCTTGATCAGCAGTTTCTTCATGGATTTCACGGCTGCTTCAGCTTTTCCATTTGCCTGCTGGTGCATGGGTGATGAAGTCACGTGGATGATATGCCAGTCTTTAGCAAACAAATTGAATTCAGAGCTGGAGAACTGTGGGCCACCGTCCGATACAATCATTCTGGGGATTCCTTATCGAGCGAAGTGACTCTTGAGTAGGTTAACTACACGAGTGCTTGTTTGAGTACTGAGGAGATCAACCTCGATAAATGTAGAATAGTAATCAAGAGTTACTAGGTAGTACTTATGCGCAATTTGGAAAATGTCAAGTCCAATCTTTTGCCAGGGTTCGTCACCCTCCTTGTGTTGCTTGAGAGGCTCATGTTGATTCTTTGGCTTCATTTCTTGGCAGGCTTCACATGAGTCAGCCAATTGCTTTACGTCGCTCGCCATTCCGGGCCAGAATACAGAACTTCGAGCTCGTCGGAGCATACTGTCAGCACCGAGGTGAGAGCTATGTAGCCTCTTCCTTATTCTTGACCTCAAAGATTGAGGGATGGCTATTGCTTCGCCTTTAAGGAGTACGCCATCGGCTGCAGATAGAGTGTCACGGATGTCAAAATAGGGAAATGCTGAGGGAGGAATGTTGCGTTTTCCACCTGGCCATCCGTTCATCACTAGTTCCATTACATCTTGTAGACCATTGTCTTTCTTCGTTGCTTCCTGTATTTCTTCCAGGTGAGCATCAGGAATGTTACCGAATATGTTGACGTTCATGATTCGGGCACGGTTGTCGTGATTGTGACCATTGGAGTTGAGGTGAGCTCTGCTTAATGTGTCAGCTAGATGAAGTTCAGATCTCTTCACAAACACAAAGTTGACATCATAGCGATTGTAGCGCATCATCAAGTCTTGAAGGCGTTTAGGGGCTGTGCTCAGAGGTTTGCGGAGTATTGCTGACAGGGGTTTGTGGTCATTCTCTACCGTCACTGCCCGACCATAAGTGTACTGATCGAAACGCTCTAGTCCGTACAGCACGGCTAAAGCTTCCTTCTCGATCTGAGCCCAGTTCCTCTCCGATATCGTCAGTGCACGTGAAGCATACTCAATAGGACGTCCGTCTCGAAGAAGTACTGCACCTATGCCATGCTGGCTGCTGTCGACTTGGATTACAATTTCCTTTGAAGGATCATAATAAGCCAAGCATGCAGATTCAGACAGCTTTTCCTTGAGAGTGCCAAATGCTTCTTCGCATTCTTTGGACCATACAAATGAGGCATTATTGCGAGTTAACTTTCTCAGTGGTTCAAGCGTACCTGCAAGATTTGGAATGAATCTGGATACGTATTGAGCCATGCCACAAAGACGTCTTACGCCTTCTACGTCAGTGGGAGCAGGCATATCAACTATGGCCTTAACTTTAGCTTTGTCCACTTCAATGCCATTGCTAGTGATCTTGTGACCATGGAACGTAATATCTTTGAGTCCAGTTTCTTGCTTATCTTCATTGAGTGTAATGTACCTTTCTTTACATCTTTGTATACACTTCGAGAGATTCTGGTTGTTGTCAGCGAGTGCTTCGGATTCAGTTGCCCCACAACCAACAATGATAATGTCATCAACAATATTGAAGACACCATTCAAGTCTTCCAGTGCTTCATCAATTTTCCGTTGAAAGATTTCACTTGATACTTTTAGACCAAACGGTAACCTCTTCCATCGATATCTACCAAATGGGGTTATCATTGTAGTGAGTTTACTTGATTGTTCATCAAGTCGAACATGCCAATAAGCCTCTTTGACGTCAAGTTTGCCGAAGACTTTGGCGTTCTTGAGCTTAGGGAGTACGTCATCCAACACAGGTAGTCGATAGTGCTCACGTTGAAGTGCACTGTTCAGAGGTTGAGGATCTATGCAGATCCGGAGCTTACCGTTGTTTTTGTGCACGATAGCCATTTGACTGACCCATTCAGTCGGTTCAGTAACTGGTTCCAATACGCCTTTGCGTACCAGCCGATCCAGTTCCTGTTTGACATCATTTTCAATGGCTAATGGTACTTTACGACATGGGAGTACTTTGGGGGGTACAGACTCATTCACCCTCGGAGATGCCACTCCCAGGTCGCCCAGTGGAGGAGTAGACACCTTTGAAATGAAGGCATTACAGTTGATGGTTATAAAACCAAGTTCTTGTATAGTATTAAGGCCAAGAAGATTAGTAAAGCCGTTAGGAACTTCAATGAATTTGATTTCATGTTGACTGTTGTCACTTGGATTAGTGGTAGTTAAAGAAGTTCCACCCAGAGGTTTGAGATTGGTCTTGTTTGAGACGAATGTTTGTTGGAGATACTTGCTGCCTTCCGACATGTATTTGGCAAACTGTATTTACGTCAGCAGCACTGTCCAGTTGGAATTTCACGATACGGTCATTGATAGAGAGATTCGCTGTGACTCCAGTTTCCTCATCATTAATGGCGAAAAGCCATTTGTCATCAAAGTCATTATTAGGGTCATTATGATCATCCGATTGAGACACAACAGCATGTACTTTCTTCGAACATTTGGATTTGAAATGGTTCAGGCCTTTGCAATTATCGCATGTCTTACCCCAAGCCTTACCCCAAGCTGGGCATTTTTCTCGTTTTCGTTCATGTTTGTATCCACAATATTTACAACCAAACTGTAAATTGTCATTACCTGCCTTCGACATGCTGCTCTTGTTGGATCTGGTTCTCCTGTCTTGCAGCTTTGGGTTGGATTACTTGGAGACTTTGTTCAGATTAGATGGAGTTGAATGTGAGGCGCTTCCGATGTTGTTTTTAAGCTCTTTTACTTGTTTATTTGATTGCTCGAAAGCTCTGCATATTTTCAGGGTTTTGTCGAGTGTGAGATTGTCTTCTCTCAATAGAAGCTCTTGTAGTTTTCCAGTCACTGTGAAGACGATTTTGTCTCTCAGCATCCTATCCTTTTCAAGAAAGTTGCATGCAGTGATTCTTGTTTGTAACTCAGTGAAGAATTTGTCGAAGGGCTCTTGATACTCGATGTTCCAGAACCGATGTGATTCCGTCACCTCGTTGTCCCGTGTGTTGCAGTATTTTTCGAGTGCTTCGAAGACTTTTTCGGGGTCATCTTTATCTCCTTCCTCGTTCCACGTGAAATTATCGTATACTTCGAGGACATCATTTCCGGCACAATTCAAGATGATTGCTGTTTGAATTTGTTTTTCCTTCGCCGTCGCTCCAGAAGCGACTAAATACACTTCGACTTGTCGTCGCCATCGTTTGAAGTTTTCTGAGATATTTTCCAGAATTTATGTCGAGTTGGGGCGGTAGACGAAAATTTCCTGTCGCCATGATTGAATTTTACAATCCCGTAGCTGCCACCATGTTGATTTGTAGAGTTGACTAAAGAGAAAGAGTAGGAAGCGGCGAGCAAAGAGCACTAGGATTCTAGAACACAACTGCCATGTTTATTTCACCTCGTGGTCTCTCGTTACATATGATAATTTATGCTAATTCTGACAACCAGATGAGATAGCCAACATTAAACACTCTAAGGTCATGCTAATAATAGTAGCAAAAATAAGTTTTATCCTGTGTTACTCAGGAGAGATTTGTTTGGTTGTCTTGGACAATTAAGTGTGGTTTTCCGCTGGCTGAGGGACGAAAGAAGCGGAAAATGTTTTTCTCACACGCAGCTGGGAGAATGGGTTCGAGTGTGTGGGGGGTCTCCAGGTCACATGGCGTTTCAAGGTTCTGTTCAATTGTTTGGTTGCCTTCTGCCATTGCCTGACCTTCCCCACACACCCACTCTCCATATGTTTTTAGGGATATAGGATTTCAAGTAGTGCCTTAGTTCCAGTTAATCGTGCATGTCAGTCTTCTGTATCTAGGCTCAGTTTTAGCTGTTTTGTTCGTGTTGTAACCCTAATGATTCATCGTGTTGATATAATAAAGGTCGGGTTGCATCGTCGGCTTGGCGTGGCTCCCAGTTGTGTGTGAGAAATTTTCTTGTTTCTGGGCGAACTTCCAGACATATTCAATAAGTCACATTTCAATCACATCCCATAGCATGAGCTGGATTCATAGCCTCGGTCATCAAGATATTTTTTACCATTCATTTATTCTTCAACAGGGCATGCACTTCCTGCAGAATAGTCCAGTTCAGGTACATGGCAACTTAAAGTCGTCAAATGTGCTGATTGACAGCCGCTGGACATGCAAACTAACCGACCATGGGTTGTTTCTCTTCAAAGAAGGACAGGAGATTGACTTGGAAGCTGGTGCAGATACCAAGTATTATGGTAAATGAATTTTGATGGGAAAAGAAGTTTAGTTCAGTGTTAATTTTCTGATTCTTTTCTACTCAGAAAATCTTTGGACTGCACCAGAACACATCTTCAACACCGAGTATCCTCGTTCTCAACCTGGAGATGCGTACAGCTATGGAATCATCCTTTCTGAAATTGCCACTCGGGGTTTACCTTTCAGCATGTATGAGGACTTGTCAGCTCAGGGTATGCATTCTGTGCCAATTTGTTTATTAAAAGAAAGCTCTGAACTTACCTTACAAACTTTGCAGAAATATAATTTGGTGTTGATATTCTCGAGGGTTTCCTCGGGTAAACTTATCACACATATTATTAATCTGGAACAGCAGGCAGAATTCCAACGCCAGCCGCCTTTGATTTGTAGTTAGCATTGCGTGACAGAATAACAGAGAACGCGTTCTGTACAGGAAAAATTACTCTTTGGTTCTGTCAATAAATAATCAATTTCTACTGTATTTCGTATAGATTCTGACGGTCGTTAAGCTTTCTCTGCTGGAAAATTCTCGTTAAAAAGTAAGCAATTCTTTTGGCTAATGCAGGGTCTTCGTTTTCGTAGTACGAAAACGAAGACCCTTTCTTAAAAGCCCGAATAAAGCCCTTAACCCCTTAACCTCAGGAAGGCCCTAAAATATTCCGATCACTCCTTCGATAGGGATGTCTGTTCCAAATTTGGACTCATTGCATAGAAAAACAAATCGAAGAGCCGAAAGCAGTGGTGGCGGAAGAAAGAACAAGAAAAACCACGCGCGAACTGTCTTAGCATATCAAAAGCTGAAATAACAATTACTAGTGCTCAGGGTACGTCTACAATCGTCCTTTCAAAGGATTTTCTGCTTTCAAAAAAGGGTCTTCGTTTTCGTACTACGAAAACCATGACCGTGCATTAGCCAAAAGAATTGCTTACTTTTTAACGAGAATTTTCCAGTAGAGAAAGCTGAACGACCGTCAGAATCTATTTTGGCTACGAAATACAGTAGAAATTGATTATTTATTGACAGAACCCAAGAGTCATTTTTCCTGTACAGAACGCCTTCTCTGTTTTTCTGTCGCGCAATGCTAACTATACATCAGACGCGGCTAGCGTTCGAATTCTGCCTGCTGTTCCAGAATAGTAATAGGTGTTGTAAGTTTACCCGAGGAAAACCTCGAGAATATCAACACCAAATTGGCTCGCATAGCGAAACAGAACAGACAAGACGGGCCGTATAATAATACGGATAATAATGGGAAGAAACGCGTGAAGTGTAATGTATTATATGCGGTGGCCCACAAGTGCGCAACAAATTCTAAAACTCTACGCCGAATTCCAAATGCCCACACCAAATTCAAATTGCTCACACCGAATTCTAAATCTCCATGCTGAATTCTAAAATCTCCACACCGAATTCTAAATCTCCACACCGAATTTTAAATCTCCACACCGAATTCTAAATCTGCACACTGAATTCTAAATCCCTCGCGCCGCAAAGTATGCCACACACTTCTATAACCTGACAAACTTCCAGGTCCATTCAGCTCTTCGTGTATTCTTGCTCTTACATCTTGATCGTCTGAATCTAAAAGATTTCCTCCAAGGCCAAGTGACTTGAAACTTTCCTTTAGCGTTTTCCAGTTCAGGTGGATTCCATGGTACTTTTGCAAAAACACAATATAACTTCATACTCGTACCCCTCATTAAAGTAATACTTTATCGTTAGCTTTTCGAGATCAAGCTCGATACCGCAGTTGGAACAAAATCGGTTAATAGATATCGTTGCGCCACAGTCATCACATTTTAACGCTACTGTTCTAGTCGCCATTTTCTTTCCATGCATAATTCAATTCGATGAAACAATACTCGTATATATATCCGTATTATTATATCACTAACCTTTGTTGCTGTTTAATGTGTGTTTAAGTTCTAATTTCTACGGTTTTCTGTTTACAGGGTCTTCGTTTTCGAGGGTCTTCGTTTTCGTAACACCTATAATATCAAAAATGATGACTTATTTAGCCATAATTGGGAATTTGTTCAATATCAATTGAAAGGCATCAAACAAAAGCTGTGGTGGTTTTGATCCATAAGAGAATTACACCAGTACCAATCAAAATGTTGGTTTAGCCTTGCATATATTGCTGATAGTCTAAAGCTTTTAAAAGCAGTAAGGCCACTACTCAAAGCTAAAAATAGCACATAAAACTACCAGCTCGACAAGCTAAGCTACTGTCTACCAAATGTTTTAAAGTTTGATTTTTCTGCTTTAAATTCAATTTAGTCACAACTTTGATTGAACATTTTCTAGCTGTTGTTGAGCGTGTTAAAAAAGGAGAGACCCCAGCCTTCCGCCCACGTATCACCAAGGACACTGTAGGACATACACTCTATGTTGACATGATGAAAATGTGCTGGGATCAAGACCCACTTGCCAGACCAAAGTTTTCAGACTGCATTAAATATCTTAAGCAGATGAACAAAGGAAAGTAAGTGAATAAATGGCCGAGTCTGCAAAGTTTCTGTTTTAATTAGAAGTTCATTACACGTGATTGGATTTCAAAACACTTAGTTTCTGCTTTCCACATTCAATAGATAAGAAATTTTAAGATATTTTCAGTGACATCAAAATTTGGTTTAAAGGCATTTATGATGATGGCTTACGATTGACACGCTATTCGTGAATTTATGATGATGTCATGCTTGTTTCCTTCAGGGACTTCAACATTATGGATACAATGATCACCATGATGGAAAAGTACACAGATCACTTGGAAGACATTGTCGCTGAGCGAACAGCTGAGCTTGCAGCTGAGAAAGCGAAGACTGACGAGCTTTTGTACAGAATGCTTCCAAAGTAAATTATACTCGATACTGCTTAGGTTTAAGGAACCCGCAAACGTTTTCTTTGCAATGCAAATTAGAATAAGAAATAAGCATCCTTAATCCGCAACAGTTAACATTCATAGTACCTTGATCTTGAGTTGGTGTCAGCCTTTGGGCGTGTGCCAATACAGCTATGGTTTCCAAGGGGTGATGAAAGCTTTTTCGGTAAGATTTCAGAGTGTGCAGAAATTTAAGCTTTTATCAGGCAAAAGTACCATATAACCCCAAACATTAATTATGCATTCAGACTAGTAGACTTTATTTTTAAAGTTTTGTCGTGAAAGACAACGAAGTGGAATGCATAATTAATGCATGGGGTTATATGGTACTCCTTCCCTTTTATCCTTTCCATAATTTAACTGTTATATTCCTGACTATCCCTGTGGTAAAATTACAACCCCTCTGAAGAACACACTTCTTCAATCTAAATACGCCGCCATTTTGTGTAATCCCAGACCAGTCTTACAACTTGTGCTCACGGTCTTTTAAAGTGTGTAATATAAAATATATTTCGTATTCACTTTTAATCTATATTTGTTTGTTTGGTTTTTTTTTGTGACAGGTCTGTGGCAGAAGAACTTAAGAGAGGACAGCCTGTTACTGCCGAAACGTTTGATTGCGCTACACTCTTTTTCAGTGATATCGTTGGTTTCACCAAGCTGGCATCTGAAAGTACTCCTCTACAGGTACATGTGTTGGAGAAATATACATGTCGTAAGTCGACCTCCTTTGATATCATGTTGTGAGAAAATGTTTTCTTTTGTGTATGTCTTTCTAGATTGTTGACTTGCTTAACGACCTTTACACTTGCTTTGACGAAATCATTGACATGCATGATGTCTACAAGGTAAGATTTGTTACATGACTGAATACTGCCGGACCTGTCTCCTCATAAACAAGGTTAAACTAAGGTCAATTTAATAGAATAACTTTGCAGAAGAACAAATTTATACATCTATTGCTTATAATTTAGGTTGAAACCATTGGTGATGCTTACGTGGTCTCTTCCGGGTTGCCAAACAGGAATGGAATCAGACACGCTGGCGAGATAAGTAACATGTCCTTAGATCTGCTGTCAGCAATGACTACTTTTAAGATAAGGCATGTTCCAGGAAAACAGCTACAACTCAGAATTGGGATTCATACAGGTTAGAAACCTTTTCTAAGCTAACTTAACTTCATTTAAGGTCATGAGTTCATAAACTGATTGGAACAGAGGCTTAGCCGCGGGGATCTTTCATTATGGGGAGTCCTACATGCCAACGTCTTGCTGGACTTGCTGGCATTATGGGGCACGCCAGGTTGTTGAATTATTATTTTTCATAACATGGGAGTCATAACCCCAGAAGTTTCGCCCCTTTGGAACCCTGGACAAGTTTACGAAGGAAAAATTAAGAAAGCTGTGGTATCATGAAATTGTGTGTGATTCTGACTTGTGCAATGCCTTCTTTCAGGTCCTGTGGTTGCCGGAGTTGTCGGTCTTAAAATGCCACGGTATTGCCTGTTTGGTGACACGGTCAACTACGCGTCAAGAATGGAGTCTTCCGGTTTGGGTAAGGAAGAGTCCCCTCGGCATGCATTACGCGATAGCGTGATTGCTGAAGAGTCCCGTTTTGCCCGCAGTTTTCAATCCCAAATTGGCTTCAGCATTATTCCCTACAATAAACAGGGCTCTATAAACGGCCTGTGATTAACAAGCGTGAACCTTTATCACATATGTGAACTACAACTCCAGCTTCAATTATCTATAGAGTAGAATTCAACTCTTCTGCATGTTGGTGCCACCCCACCCCCCACCCCTCACCCCTTTCTCAATTGTTGGCAACTCATTTTCAGACTGTCTTTCTGTGACATCTTCGCTTAATACAGCCTAACGGTTTTTCAGCTCTTCGAGTTCACGTGAGTCCTGAATGCAAAGAAGTTCTTGATAAACTTGGTGGATACGTGCTAGAAGAAAGAGGATTCGTGGAAATGAAGGTTAGTGAGTTCTTAGTTATTTTAAATGATCAAATATTTTGAAGCAAGTGCCTCGTAACTGCTAGAGCTTACAAGGGTTTCCTAGTGTGAAGCAACTAGAATCGAATTTGTTCAGCTGTTCTTGGAAATTAATGTTTGTAATTGCCTCAGCCGATGACCTGTTAACGTAGCGAGTAGTCTTTATCAGCATTCTGAAGTAGCAAATATATGTTGTACAGTCGATGCTCACTATAACCCACATTCCCAACTCAACTTGCGTCATCCACAAGGACGATACAATTGTAATCAAGCTATTTATTTAACTTTTAGGGCAAGGGGAGCATCCTTACTTATTTCCTAAAAACAAGAGACGGATTTGACAAACCTCTTCCAGATCTCACCATGGCGGCTGGCATGGAAGAGCACTCTTTTAAGTAGATGCATGTCATGCAAACTTTTTTTCCCCTCATCTCCCTTACAGTCATTTTATCGACAATATGAACATTTGTTTGGAAGACTTTGTTTTTTTTTTTAATCCTGCCAGGTTCGTCGCTGGCTCATCTGTCTCTTCACTGTAGTTTATCTCCGTCTCAGTTTCTTGATTTTAAACTGTTCTACTAAATAGGAAGACTCTTAACGTACTTACTGTGTACAGAATTTACTGTTGAAACCCCAATGTCATGAAATGTAATTTCTCTGTAAGACTATCGGGAAAAAGGTATGAACGAGGTCTTACAAGGATCATCAATCCCGTTTTTAATTTTCTATTCTTGGTTTCTCCCATTAATCAGTTCAGTTTTTTTCAGAGATTTATTCACAGATTAAAGGAAATTTTATGGTCCCTGGATCCTACCCCGCAGAAATCTTTCCGGCAAACAAACTATGATTGAAATAGGACTAATGAAGCGCATTTCTAAACCATGGCAGCATATCTTTAGGTATGCTTTTCAGTTACATTCGAAACTAACCTAATGGATTGATCACGAAAATGTGCCAAAGCTCGAGATGCAGTGCAGCGATTCATTAAAAAAAAATTGCCTTAACTGTTGGCTGTATGAGAATTCTCCAACTTGAAAGCTTTGTTTCTTTTTCGCTGATCAATTTGGGAGTTGTTGAATCAAATTTTTTTTCTTGTTTACTTCTCCTTGTTCTGTTTCTTCGTATGTTTGCTTTTCATCCGAGTCGTTTTTCTTCAGTTCTGTGCAATTTTCACGGTGTTTATCAAAGAGTCAGGAAGTAGCCCAGAACGATCTAGTCACAAATTCCATTTCGAGAATTGAACAAAAATAAAATATTTTAGCAGTGCCTACATTGGGCATATTTCGGGAATCTCCATGACTTGTTTCTGAACGTGAGTAACTTAAAAAGTTCAAACAACTTAGAGTTAAATCAAAGTATTTTAGATAATTAATGCATTCATTTCCCTTGCATTTTGTGAATTTTTCTCCATCTTTGACAGAAGCATTTTTAATGAAATTGAGCTATTCAAAACGTTATTTTGAAGATTATAAAAAAAATTTAAAATTTAATAAACATTGAATTTTACAAGAGTGTTATCCTTTCATTATATGTAAATTTCGCTTTTTCTCTTTTTCCCTTTCAAATACTACGAGGGACCTTCCTTCCACTTTGCATCAGTTTCCTGGCAGACAGATAAACTATTATTTAGGGAAACTGATGGGACTGTTTACAATGCGATTGGTGGGCCGGGGAGCTAAGATCAGATTATTTGTCAAACTTTTTTATCCTTGTTAGTTCTGAAGGTAAGATTTATATCCGATAGCAACCGTGATGAAATATTTAGCTCGGCAATTGCTAATATATTTCAAATTTATTTACTTACGCTTAATTTTCAAACTGTTATTTTATTTTGAAATAACCATGACACAAAAATGAGTATGTAAGAGATGGAGTGGGATTGGGTATATTCCCTTTGTTGTGTGGCTTACACAAAGTGTGTAGCCACACTATGGCACGATCGGAGTTATTTGTCGACGAGAGTCAAACGCATGTCACGTGGTCTAGTGTCGTAAGGCGTATAGTATTAGTCTGAGTCAGCCATCTTGGTTGTAAGCGTGGTCTCGAGTAATTTTTTTGGCAAGAGTACCATATAACCCCATACATTGATTATGCATTCAGACTGGCAGACTTTGTTTTTAAAGTTTTGTCGTGAAAAACAAAGAAGTGGAATGCATAATCATGTATGGGGTTATATGGTACTCTTTCCATTTTCTTTTTTTCAGGTGATCGTTTGACGAGTTAGTTCCCCTCACACAAGCCAAAGCACCCAGATCCGGCTTGTGTTATAACTGCAGCTTGTGCAACAACTTTTACGCTCTTAAAAGACAACATTTAAGAGCTTGAATCTTCGGTACGAGTTGTACTACCCTGAAAGGAGTCATAGAGTGCAATTTGCACTCTCGCAATCCAACAACTATCGGTGCGGGTTGCACCACTGAGTCTCTGAAGGAGTTTTAAAATGTTTAAAATTGTCTTAACTGAAAGTGCCATAAAGTGAAATAAGTTGTATAATTGTAGTTACATTCTCCTTGCACTGTTGAGAATTCACAGAGGCATATTTCAAAACGACAAAAGTACTAGTAAGTAGGGGAATCTCGATTGTACAATACCGGTCAAGGATTGGCTTTTATGACAAATTATTTCGTAGAAACAAAGATATCTTATCACGTTTTAAGGATCATTCTTAGAATTTAATGCTCATGATGTTCTCTTTAAATGTATTTTACTTGCCAGTGTAGGATTCCACGTGCGAATTTTTGTGTTAGCTTATCATTTATGCATGCCTTTTAGAACTATTTAAACGCCACGGTTTGTTAGCGCGCAAATTTTTGAACGTATTCTCAAGCCCGAAGTTTTAGTGGCCGATCTTAGACTCTTAACTTAAGCTTCGGCGCCATCGCTACAGTCAGGAAAACATTTGTAAGTCTTTAAATTCTCTCTTTTATGATTATCATCGCTCGGCCCTTTTTCAAGTGTATTTTTATTTATTTTCCTAGTCGAACCTCACTCGCTCGATCACAAAACCTCAATCGGCTCCTCGAGTCTCTTCAACCGAGCGCGAGTTCGATATTTTCTAGAAGTAGCATCGACAAGAACTGTAGGCTACAGCCAGTATTGACAGGTTTTTGGATAACACAAAATGTAAAATGATGTGATGTTTTGGTTTTCACAGATGATTTTCTACAATGCTTGCATTCCATTGCTTATATAGGACTTGATCCTGGGGGTTTAATGCTACAACTGAAATGTGATTATTATTATTATGTTTTCCAAGTAATGTCCAGAATTATTCAGACCTTAACATTTCTTGACTTCCTGTAAGTTTGGCAGTCTTCTAAATTCTCTTCATAATGGTTCAGATGAGCATTGATATTTAAAACTTGGTAACGATACATATGTATTAGGCCTTTATTTGGTGGACTACAACGTCTTTCCATTCACTTGTTTGGTTTTGGTTAATTCATCACAATACTGATATACATGAAAAATTA
Organism: Stylophora pistillata; assembly: GCF_964205215.1. Taxonomy (NCBI): domain Eukaryota; kingdom Metazoa; phylum Cnidaria; class Anthozoa; order Scleractinia; family Pocilloporidae; genus Stylophora; species Stylophora pistillata. The sequence continues at coordinate 22,481,711 of NC_142532.1, forward strand.
ATAATAAGTTCTTAATTTAATAATAAGTTATATAGCGCATTAAAATTGAACTCTATGCGCTCTTATTACACTCTTGATTGGCAGAAAACAGCTAGGTGTCTTTTCTATGTGTCACTAGTGCAAAAGTAATTACTCAAGTACAAATGTAAACCAACTGGTAGGCTCAGCAACAATAGATCACTCAAGAAACCAATTAGATTGACAGGAAGTAGGTTGTGCTGATTGATACACATAGTAGCTGACCGAAATAAACAGAAGCTTGAATTTTTTAGGTATATCGATAGAAACTGACAAAAGTGCATTCCTGAGTAAGATTTCAGCTGAATGACAAATTTTGATAGCATGTCAAGTTGACCATTTACCTGATGATGTCAAGTTCACCTTTTCATTTCATGTCTCCACATAGCTTGACTTTGGGAAACACACTGGCATGAAATAACAATATCAATAATAAGAAAACTTGAAAGATTCTGGTACTTTAAATCATATGATACTATCATGTGCTTCCTGTACATTGAACTCTGTTGTGTTTAAGTTATGTCTCTGATTACTGTTCCTGAAGTCTATTATGGTGACACTTATCTCTATTGAACTTTCTGTTAAGTAAAACCTCCAGGTCAAATTTTGAATCTTATTGGGTTAAAAAGTTTTTGCAGTTTTAATGTAAAGTTACTTCAGACTACTACCCAACTTATGATTCATCAAAGTATTGCTTGTGTTCTGATCTTGTTATGCATCTATCTTTTTTCCCTAGATTCTTCCATTTGCAACCCCATATCTACCTACCTCAACTAAATTTTCCTGTGTTGTTTATTGAAAATACAGTCCCACAAAACCCAAATACAATAATTTGAGTAAACATTTTGCTCCCAACCAACTGAAAATAGAATTTTGTGCCCTAATGGATAATAGAAACCTACACTCAGCATTGTGTTACTCTACATGTATGCACTGCCAAAAATACACACTTTACACACTTTATTTTCTTTTTCTTACAAAATAATTTAGATTATGTTGACCCGCAGATAGCAAATTTGCTATTCGAGGCGGGTCAATCATCAACAAACATTATTTACAATATATAAAGAAAATTAAAAACTAAATAATTAGATATTGTTAAATTATAAAAAGAAGCATAGCTGGCAAATACATCAATAGTTGTTCAATAAAGTATAGAAGCAAATACATTAGTACTGAAAGCAATCGGATCAATTTGTTTTAATTATGCAGTCCTTAAGTTTAGAGGAGATCTTTTCAACATCAAGATAAGCATCTTCATTATCTAGTATCTGAAATAAAGACGTTTTAATTTGTTTATTAAAGGAATGTTTTGATAACGTTTTGAATTCTTTCGGTATCTTATTCCAAATTTTGACACCAACACGCGAGAAAGCCTTTTTTTGTAGGTTAAGTCTAGAGTACTTTGTACTAAAGAGCTGCGATTTGGATGATCGAGTATTGTAGGTATGAATATGAGATGTTTTAGTAAATAGTTTCAAAATATTAATGGGAGCCCTCTGGTTGTGCACGTCAAACATAAGTTTACTTACGGCTTCATAATATAGGAACGTAACAGGCAGAATTTTTGCTTTGGCAAATAAAGGGATACATTCAAACCAAATCAAGCTCCCAGTGGCTTCTAGTGTAGATTTCATCATTTCCAGAATGCTTTGGCCCTTCTGACAAGTTCTGTCCTCGTGTACTGGTACACAAAATGCCAAAAATATTTGTATGAAATGGTACCCTAGACTTCATTTCACATCACTTGCCTTGGAAAAGACAATCAACCTACAAACTTCAGAACTCAACTCCACTTCATTACGTAAACAAAATCATGACTGAATCTATTAGGCCGCCATGGAAGGTGATGCTGATGCTTTTTTTAGTTCCTAAAATCTTCAAGTTACATGACTGTACAACCTTTGTTGTCAAAGTGAGGCCTTCATAACGAAGTTTGGCCATTAACCCTCATCTTGAAAATGAACATTCGAGGACTATTCTATTCCAGTTATCTTATTTTATGATGAACAGGAACAATATTGAAAACTATCTAACCGTAATCAGATATTAGCTCTTCTAATAGAAACTCACTAGAAAGCAGCGCAATTTCGTAAGCCACACAAGTACGACCTATTTTTTGTTTAGTTTCACTTTCGTTTAACTTTTACTTTCGTTTAACTTTCTCCGTTGGCCTAAGTAACTCAGCCGTAAAACCGCAAACTTTTAAATAGCTGATGCACGTCGCTGTACTCGTGAGTGGGTGAAAAAAATCGTGTGGAGCACTCGTTCATGCGTTCAAATTATATCATTGGCCGCTACATTGACAGCTTGATTTATTTATTTGAAATCTAAGGCACCCATTGAATATATAATGGTAATTGAACTGAGTGGAGTGCAATTTGGGCTGAAATCGTACTCGTGATTTGAAATCACAAGTATGAGTTCAGACCAAAATTGCACGACACGAGGTTCAATTACCACTTTAATACATCCATTTTGAAAACGCCCAAATACAGGACTTGGTTAATTCAAATATTTTATCGATGCAGTGCTGAGCAGGTTTTTAAATAAAAAGCGGAACCGGAAATGCTTTTACATCTTGACGTCATGTATGATGCACGATCCTCGCAGTAGAGATCGCTATTTATGCAATAGCGAAAATCAGACCTGAAAAAAATCAGGCCTGTACGGGATTCGAACCACTGACCTCTGCGATACTAGTGCAGCGCTCTACCAATTGAGCTAGCAAGCTAACTGGGAGCAGGCCGTTAATCAACTTAACGGCCTGCTCCCAGTTGGCTTGTTAGCTCAATTGGTAGAGCGCTGCACTAGTATCGCAGAGGTCAGTGGTTCGAATCCCGTACAGGCCTGATTTTTTTCAGGTCTGATTTTCGCTATTGCATAAATAGCGCTCTCTACTGCGAGGATCGTGCATCATACGTTTCTATAACCGCAGTTCAAAATATATGAACTTTCATATATTCATTGTATTTGACGTCATGTGTCAAAAACTCAGTCAAGCGTAATATGATGCGATTTGGAGCAAAAAATGGTGCGATTCGCGAATAAACCGCACCAGTCAGATTACAGGGACCACCAGTGATTTAAAAATGGATGTAATAAAGATTAAAAAAAATCGCTTCTCAAATACAGCCTATTTTGTATGAGTCTTACGTTCCACGGTATCAGTCCAGTTATGTCAATAGTCATTTTGTTTCCTCTTCTTATTTTTCTTTGTTGGGTCAAAGGAGTCCTTGCCAGCTGGTTTTAAGTTTCGAAGTGATGAAGAGAGCAAGGGATCATGCCAAATATCAGGATGGGCGGTCCAATCACAAGTATGCATGATGCATTGTATGCCAATCAAAGCCTCCCCAAGTATATGACAGCCCATAATTTTGTAACTGTTCAACAGGAGGCGAATTAAGGATTCGGATGTGAAAACAAATGAACAATCATTGTGCACCACAGAAAGAAAGTTTGGGCTCTGTTTAAAAAGCGTTGTCGATGGACAGCACGTCCATTATAACGCAAGTTAATAAGGACGATGAGTCGGCAGAAGTGAGCCCCTACACACAAAACAAACGTGAGTATGCTTGAACGACTCCATATTGCTCACTTTGCTTCGATACGACCACGCAGTTACCGGCGCGAATTTTGCATCATAAGCTTTTGTTTGTGCGGTCGGCTTAACTTCACCTACAGAGAATAGTCCTAGACCATCTTTTTTTTCGAGCTCTCTCACTTTTAATTACAACAGTCTCTCGTTGTGGTCAATGAAAATCGTTACTACAGCTTTTGATTTATAATTGAGTTAGTTGTTCGGTTGCGTATGACGTCCAATGTTTTGTTAACCTTGAGTCCACCATCTGAGCACGATTGTTCTCATTGATCAACTGTCTGTTTCTCTTCCTCTGCAGTCCCTTCATCAGTCTCCAAAAAGCCAAGGAATCGGAACATATTTTCCTCTTTTTTCTGCTGTTTTGGCGCCCAGTCTGCTGCTGCTACTGCTGCTGGAGGCCCATACAGAACTGCAGTCACCCACACAAATCACAACCATAACCACAACCACAATGAAAATTCGCTTAGTATCTCTACTGAAGAAAAAGAGCCCAAGGTTAGTGTTTCCAAATGGAGATCGATACTCTAATTTTGACGCAATTATCGTGCAGGTGTTCGCTTTGAGTTTTCCACGCAACGTTCTAATTTGAAAGCATCTCCGATTCCATTTCCGTTGGTGCTTGTGCACAAATGTCGTTCTTCGAGTAATCTAAGGGTATAAATTCGTATCTTCGAATCATTGCGTAACAGCAAAGTTTTTTTTCCTTTTATTCTGTCGCTAGCAAGACTTCTCTTTGCATAAGAGCTGTTTGGCGGATATATTCGTCGCATTTTGGTGTAAATTTAATATCTGAATTAATAAGATTCTCAAGGGCTCCGTCATGTTGACATTCCAACTTGTCTGTTCCATGGAAGGAACGTGCGTTTTTAACTTCAAAGGGATTCTCGGTGCGTTCTTTTCTACAGTGCGTCAGTTTTCCCTTCACCTAAAAAGTTATTTCAACGTCACTAGATACTAGAAGTAGGCGAAAGGAGACAAAAAATATCGGGAGCACTCTTAAAGTACACCAATATAACAGCACGATCATGGCCGTTGTCTTTCGGTATCCTTGTTTGTGTCTGACGTAAACTCTTAGAATGAATTTCTCCAGTATGGCACTTCTTTCGACATAATTGCGGAATCGGTTTCATAGGGGAAATAGTGCTTGATTATTCTTACAATGGATACGACGCACTCATTTTTCGGGGCTAGGAACAAAGAACATTCCGTAGTTTTCTGTTTGCATGAATTCCGCAAGATGGAAGATGATGCGTGCACGGAAAACGAACTCGATTTACGCAATTTTCAAAAAGTAAACAAATTAAAAATGTTTAGTGCCTTTCTGTGCTTTACTAAACACAGAAGTCTTCCTTTTACTCCAGATCGGATGGGATAAGTTAGTATAAGAACGTGAGACTATTTCCTGTTAAAGGAAATAGTTGAGCTTTTTACCCAGGAAAAAAAAAAAATGAAGGAAGACCTTTGTAAATTCTGTGTTAAATAAGGCCTCTTTTATGAAAACAAAGAAAAATCTTTGCTCGTTTATTATGCTGTTGTTTCATGTACATTTTGTTGTGACCAATATTTGATGAGAATGTGTGGTTGATAAACAGTTATTAATAGTATTATATAATTTTCAGTGTTGATTTAACTTGCACTTTGGAAAGTTCAGCTATTAATTTTTAACATCTAGAGGGGCCACTTAAGCATGAAAAGGTGTATTCATGGGACTGTTAAGGAGAACGATTTTTTCTTAAGACCTAAGATGTAAAATCTGAACAACCCTATCTATATTTGCTTTTTGTTGTTACGGCACAGGAACTTGTTTAAGATGTTATTGTTAGCCAACCATTTTTGCAAGAATCATTCTATTCTGCCCTTCATTTTTAGGTTGGAACATAGGATTTTATGTCAAGTTTCTTTGAAAACCTTGCAAGGTTCCCAAAATTTCAAGAAACCCAGAGGGAGTTATTTAAAACTGCTTAACTGCGTGTACGAGTGATATTTATGGACTTTGCACTATCATCTTTTTATGCTAAAACTGACATTTTCTATCTTTTGCGATTTGATTGATGTTTATACTCTCAAATGAGTTATTTTAAGAATTTTTTGTTTAATTTTTTACGTGTTTGAGTAGGTGTTTGTCATAGGAAGGTATGTTTAAATATTGACTCGCGTAAATGAATTTCTAATTCCCATACACCATCAAATTCAAAATGGTACAATTCATCTATCAGGACAAACTCAAGATGCTAATTATGAAAACCATGTTTATATTTACTTGAAGGGTTTGATAAAAAGTCCTAAAGTTTCATGTGATTGTATTAAAGATTGATCTCTCTTATTCAGTTATTTTCTTCTTTAGCCTTGTAAATATCTACTACCTGCTGTCAGACATCAGGATATGCACAAAAAATGCATCGTAATAGACCTTGATGAAACATTGGTCCACAGTTCATTTAAGGTAACATATTTATTAAATTTCTCAGCAGTTCAGATTTATCATTGAGAAATGAAGAAGCAGGAGAAGGTTAAATTTAACCAGGGGAATATTTTCAACATCTTGCTAAGAAATAGCATCTAAATTCAGGCAGAGAATTCTGCTAGTAGCTTGCCAGATAATTCTTCATTCTCTGATGCTTTGTTGACACCCTAGAAGTTGAAAATTATTAATTTTTTTAAAAATATCTTTTTTAATACTGGGCTTCATCAAGGAGATTAATGCCAAACTGAGAGATTGGAAATTTCAATTATTGATAGGCAAATCTGTGAATATTATATACTGGCTCTTGATGAAAAGAGTCTTAACTTGTAGCCTGCGTGGAATTAAAATGGAGCACTATTGTCCTTCTTGTTGTCAAAAAGGAATGACAAAAACTTTTCCAAGGAAAGTTGATATTAAACAGTTCATGGTTACCAAATCTCTAATGTAAATTTTATCATTGCTCATATCAGCCTGTCCATAATGCAGATTTCATAGTTCCTGTGGAGATTGATGGGACAGTTCATCAGGTTTGTGGAATCCTTTTTTTTCTTTCACAAATTTTTCAAAGTTGTGTCAGAACAAAGCAACTCATCCTGCGATGTTGCATAAAGGATCTCTTTCTTAACAAAGTTTTTTTTAAAGTTATGTAAATTTACGATGTGTTCACAGGTCTATGTGTTAAAGAGGCCTCACGTTGATGAGTTTCTTCGCAGAGTTGGGGAGTTGTTTGAATGCGTTCTATTCACTGCTAGCTTATCAAAGGTGAGACAAAAGATTGCTTATTGTTGTCTTTGTACTCAATCCATTTTACGCCCAGGATCTTAAATCAATTCTCCTCACTGTCTTTACACCCCAGGGCCTGAAATAAACAAAATTTCGTGATCCTCTTTTGGCACCTAAATGGCAAATAGATGGTTGTCAGAAGTAAATTTGTAGTCAACAATTTAAAAGCTGCATCTGTTTAAATAATATACTGTATAACTTATCTGATTTTGCAACAATGTTAAAAAAAAAAAATAAGTAACTGCTTGAAATGTGCCGGCACTAAAATTGGGGATTGCAGTCATGTAGGCAGAATGAGTGTCGAAAGATGGAGGTGTTCAATGTCAACTTAAACAAAGTTTCCTTTTTTCTTTTGGCAAGACAGAAGTTAAACTAGACAATATGAGGTACTTTGGAACTTGATTAATTTAACTCTTGGTTTAAAACACAGAAAAATCTAGTCGCCAAAGTGGCAGCAACTAGATCAGATTTTTTACTTACCTGCAAGAAAATGTTAATCCCATGAGTGCCTGTAGAGGTTGCCATCGTGAGCCCTGTATATCCTATTATTTTGAGCATGAAGAATTTGGTTTAAAATCAAGCAACATCATCCTATTCATATTTTTCTTTCTTCTCATCTTGCTGATGCTTGTTAAGAGAAATTCCTCTTTTGGTTAACTTGCATGAACGTCTAACTTTGAATAGCTTCCTAAGGTTGTTAGTCTCAAATTTCCTAAAAGTAAAACTTTAATTGCAAGGGTTGCTTACCAATGTATAACTGTTTGTTCATCTCCAAGAAGATAATATTATTTGTCCATGCCTCTCCGCTTGTCTGCTTGCTAGTCTACTGGTACTTACATTGTAAGGAGAAATGACATCCTGGTTGGTTCTGGAAGTTTAAGGGTTAACTCTGTTGTGTATTTTTTAGTATGCTGACCCAGTTGCTGACTTGCTGGACAAGCATAAATCTTTTCGAGCCAGGCTCTTTAGAGAGTCTTGTGTGTTTCATAGAGGAAATTATGTGAAGGTAGGCCATTAGGAAATTCCACAGTTTGTTCTGGTTTGGTTCTTCATATTCGGGCTTGTTTTACAAGATTTTATAAAATTTGCTACCAGCAAGAGATCCTGAAGCTGATTTTCTAGCAAAAGAAGGCCTAATGCCCAAACTACAGCTTTATTTCAGCTTTAGAAATATGCCAATTCTATTTTGCAAAGACCAATATTTTGTGGATTGATTGTCTACACAGGATCTTAGTAAACTAGGAAGGGATTTAAAAAAGGTCCTTATTGTGGACAACTCACCAGCATCATACAGTTTCCATCCAGAGAATGCAGTAAGTGTTGGCATTCTTGACAAAGTTACTATTTATAACTTATATTTTGGTTAAAATAAAATCTAGAGTCAACTGTCCACACGCTAACGTCAGTATGCATATTCTCCATACTGTTCTCTGTACATTTCTCCAGGTGCCGACAAGGAGAATTTGTTTTATAGTCATGGGCTTCTTTAGTTGATGGTCAATTCCTTTATTCTCATAGATTATGACAGTATATTATACATACAAGGGTGATGTTAACTGCAGTTCAGATATATGAATTTCATATATTGTTGTGTTTGATTTATCATCTTACGGGTTTATGTCAGACTAATTTGATTGACCTGCTCTCAGTTGGTAGAGCGCTGCACCAGTATTGCAGAGGTCAGTTGTTCGAATCCCGGTACAGGCCTGAATTTTTTCAGGTCTGATTTTCACTATTGCTTAAATAGTGCTCTTTACTGTAAGGATCATGCACAAATAAGGGTGACATTGTAAAGAGAAATTAGATGCTAGTCACTATAAGTGGTGAAAGGGTTAAAAGAGTCCTCTGCTTTTCTACTGTGGCTTTACTAACCAGGCTACATACTAAAGAAAGGTGTTTGATCACTTTTAACGGGATATTCACAAAAGTGTTGTGTGGTATTGCAAAAGAATGATTGCTTTTGATAAAGGTTTTGTCATTTGTTTACGCTCAATGTATTATTGCTCTCCTCAGATTCCAGTTGCGTCATGGTTTGACGACTTTTCAGACATGGAGCTTTTAGAATTAATTCCCTTCCTTGAATCAATAAGTGAAGCTGATGATGTCTGTGCATATTTGAGAAATGCAAACATGAACATCCTAAAAGGAAGATGTAATTCCTTGGAACTCAACACCAGTAGCTGAATTTCAAGTACACCTGAGATTTGTAATTAAAGCATTTTACAATTTTTTTCTGTAACATATCCACATATGAAAGTTCTGAAATTCAATATTTTATCAAAAAATTAAGTGACACAGATCAATGTTATTCTCCTTACCTCTCCTGATTTGGGCAGAAGTCATTTAGTTTACCTTGTTCACAAAATTTTAGGTACCCTTGTTTGTCTCATAAAAATTTGGATCATTTTTATCATTCCATTTGCAAAGGTATTTGGTCTTTTAATTTAAAAGTGACCAGTCTGAAAGGCTTAACCATACCAACTTCTAACCCTTTAACTCCGGAGATCTGATTGTGAATTCTCCTTTCTTTTCTCTTCAAGTTTCCTTATACAATTGTTGGGGTAATTTGGTGTTTGATCAAGATATCAACTTCTGTATAAATTTGAGTATTCTCATCACCTGATTGCAGGATAATGTATGGGTATTTTAGGGAGAAATAACTTGTTAATCACTTCTGGGAGTTAAAGAGTTAACTACAGTATATATATATATATATATAGATCACAATACTCTAAGAACCTATGACACATTTTTGTTTGAATTTTGGTTATTTTGTATTCAATTTTGAACCAAGACATGAATTTTGTTTGTTAAATGAAGTGTACATAGAACATACAGCTTTTTCGCTTTTAAAAATTGAACAGATTGTTATTCAAATCTTCAAACGTATTTTAAACACTACAATATTTTTGCTTGCTTGATAATATATATAAGCATATTGTTGGTAATGGTAAAGTGCTAGTTTTCAAAGTTAGGGGTTCTAGTCTATTCTCCAAATATAGAAAATGTCTGTCTGCACATGAAGATATAATGTATGATATGATTGCTAGTTTGATGTGAAACAAGTTTGTATGTTTTAGCACTAATTTTTATATGTAGGTTTATATAAAAACTTCTTTTACATCTAATTTTGTACCAATTGAAATTCATGCTAAATACAGTAATTTTTTTTTATCATGGTATACCTTTCTCAGGGATCATTAGTACTTATAACATTTCTAGTTGAAGAAACTCTCAAAGGGGTGTGGGAAGTGTGAAATTTTGTATTGTAGGGCAAAATTTAAGCAAAGAAAATCTTTACATATATTATCCTCTAGTTTTTTTTTTTTTTTTTTACCCAATTCTGGCCTATTTTTGAAGATAATTAGATAAAATTGTGGTGAGAGAGAAAACCATAGCTTCTCAGTGTTAAGTCAAGGTCTATCATTACCAAGTATAGATGGTGATCTTTTGCTACAATGTTACAAGTCTTTGTCAGGCCACTGGGCCTAATGAAGACTAGTTGCATAGCAGCTCAAGAGTTGCAATCTTCAGGATGTTATTGTCCAATTTTTTTCTGAAGTTTTCCATCGCATCCTCTTGGGCTGTTATGTCTTGTCAAACATAGAATACCAAGAGTAGAGTGATCTTTGCCTACGTTCTGCATTGAAACTAATTTTGATAACAGAATACTGTGATTGTGTAACAAGGTGATATACAGCAAAATATATATTTTTTTGTTTGCCAATGGCCTACTGCAAGTTTTCTGTTGTTAAAATTTTGATGGCCAGTTTAACTAATCAAGTAATGTCAAGTGTTAAGCAGGTGGTTAGGCTTAACCACAATAGGTTCAACCTCGTTCCCAGGAGGTGGGAAGATGAGAGACCCTGGGAATGAGGTTGCAATAGGTTATGTCGCTGCAACAAAAGAGGGGGGGGGGAGGGTTGGTCCCTTTTATGGGCTTGCATCCAGTTCAAGTGGTTATTGTCTACCCCTAGCCTGTGTACAACCACCCTTAATGCATGGAGAACAGCTTGTGTTTGCTTTATATGACACAAAGATGAAAATAACATCAACTAAAAGGGAATTTTTTGTGTCAAATATCTGTTCTTATGTAACAAATGTTACAAAAAATGATTGCACATCAGGTATTAGTAGTTCTCTTCAGCAAGAAAACAAGTTATTTTATTCAACACTTGTTTTCTTCGTGTCGACATTCAATATGCAACTTCACAGACTCTTGGACTAGAATAACAACATTTTTTTCACTTGAGCAACACTTTACTTGACTTGGAGGCTAACGATTGTGAGATCATGTTCAGCTATGCAACAGAGCCATAGAGGAGACAGGCAAAGTTTACAAAGCAAGGTACATGTATGATACACAGGCAAGGTTTAGTTATCAGCGTCTTTGCCATTTTTTGTTTCTGCTACCACTGCATCAGATGCTTTAGTTGAAGCCTGCACAGAGAATAAACAACAAAAACAATCTGAAAATGCATTAAAAAAAAAAAGATGGATGAAATGTGATTAACAAAGAACTGTTTGGTGGATTTTTCAGTACATGATGTCATTGTGTATGAGAGCAATGTACATGGTTTGCTCACCTTCTTTTTCTTTTTCTTTTGAGTTTTCCTACTTGCTGATGTAGCAAGTATGTCCTGGAAAATAAAATAGAAAACATGACAAAAAAGTTGAATCCAGAATGTTTTTTTTTTCTTTCGACATTCAAGAAATTCACACCAGACAAACTTCAAAAATACAAAATGAATTGTTCCTAATGATATTAGATTGGAGAACTTGGTATTGGATCAACTAATCCCCCTTTTTAAAATTCCCATTACTTGCCTGCTTGATTTAGTATTGATATTGTAAAGAGACATTTTGTCTTAGTCCCTTGTGGGAGTACATTTCAACATGATTTTTCAAACCACCAGTGATCAAAGTGGCTCAAACAAACAACAACTAAAGATGATCTAGACAACCATGATCCCCAAAACGAGGACAAGTTTTCCCGGAAGCACAGTTTCAACAGTGATCACAAGGTTGTCCTGACCATCTTTAAAAGTGACATGACTGGAATGATGGCTAGTCTCTCATATACTGGGTTCTGAAATAACTAATAATTGACAGATAGATGTACCAGAGGGGTAAAGTCAGTGAGTACAAAGGACCAGTGGGTACAGCTGACCAGTGGGTACAGCTGACCAGTGAGTACAGAGGACCAGTGGGTACAGCTGACCAGTGAGTGCAGAGGACAAGTGGGTAGAGCTGACCAGTGAGTACAGAGGACCAGTGGGTACAGCTGACCAGTGAGTACAGAGGACCAGTGAGTAGAGGACCAGTGGGTAGAGCTGACCAGTGAGTACAGACGACCAGTGGGTAGAGCTGACCAGTGAGTACAGAGGACCAGTGGGTACAGCTGACCAGTGAGTACAGAGGACCAGTGGGTACAGCTGACCAGTGAGTACAGAGGACCAGTGGGTACAGCTGACCAGTGAGTACAGACGACCAGTGGGTACAGCTGACCAGTGAGTACAGAGGACCAGTGGGTACAGCTGACCAGTGAGTACAGAGGACCAGTGGGTACAGCTGACCAGTGAGTACAGAGGACCAGTGGGTACAGCTGACCAGTGAGTACAGACGACCAGTGGGTAGAGCTGACCAGTGAGTACAGACGACCAGTGGGTACAGCTGACCAGTGAGTACAGAGGACCAGTGGGTACAGCTGACCAGTGAGTACAGAGGACCAGTGGGTACAGCTGACCAGTGAGTACAGACGACCAGTGGGTACAGCTGACCAGTGAGTACAGAGGACCAGAGAAACAGTAGGAATAGAGGACTGGTGGGAACAGAGTACAGAGGACCAGAGGGCCAAAGGACTTGAGGATAAGTGGGTGCAGAAGACCAGAGGAACAGTAGGAACAGAGGACCGGTGGGTACAAAGGACCAGAGGACCAGTGGGTGAGTGGAACAGTGGGAACAGAGGACCAGTGGGTACAAAGGACCAGAGGACCAGTGGGTGAGTGGAACAGTGGGAACAGAGGACCAGTGGGTACAATGGACCAGTGGGTGAGAGGAACAGTAGGAACAGAGGACCCATGGGTACAAAGGACCAGAGGACCAGTGGACCAGTGGGAACAGAGGACCAGTGGGAACAGAGGACCAGTGGGTACAAAGGACCAGTGGGTTCATAGGACCAGAGGACAAGTGGGAACAGAGGACCAGTGGGCACAGAAGACCAGTGGGAACAGAGGAGCAGAGAAACAGTGGGCACAGAGGACCAGTGGGTACAGAGGACCAGTGGGCACAGAGGACCAGTGGGCACAGAGGACCAGTGGGTACAGAGGACCAGTGGGCACAGAGGACCAGTGGGCACAGAGGACCAGTGGGTACAGAGGACATGAGGGCAAGGACCAGATGGGACACAGTGCCAGAAGACACCCAAAATTGTTGAAATCCTATGGCTGCATTTAAATTTATTCATGTAAGGTAGCAAATCAACTCATTTTCCTTGCATTTCTGTGCGCTCAGAATATTATTTTCTTTTCCCTTTCAGTCACAAGTCTAAAAGGCTGAGTATAGTTGTATGACAAAATTTTTCCCTATGCAAAAAGCAAAAAATATTAAGCTTTTCTTGTTACCGCATCAGATTCTCCTAGAGTTTAAGTGTTGTAGTTTTTTCAGACTTACGGTAAAATATGTTTTATTATATAATCAATAAGGAGGCTACAAACTGCCACCTTGGTTCCAGTCAAAGCAACTTAGCTATACCTTTTCCGCTTAACAAGCAATTTATTTGACCACAAACAAAACTATTCGTCATTACTAGCAAAGTAAGTAAAGTCTGTTTAGGAGCCTAGTGGCCCGTTAGGCCGGTGCTTAACTCCGGTTTCTGTAGCATGAAGCAACTAGGAGTATTTCTACTCCCCCCTGGATGGGATGCTAGTCCATCACAGGGTTACCCCAGCATTAAAATTGCCAGTACCCATTTATACACCTGGGTGGAGAGAGGCACTGTGAGAGTAAAGTGTCTTGCCTAAGAACACAACACAATGTCCCGGCCGGGGCTCAAACCCGGACCACTTGATCCGGAGTCGAGCGCACAACCATGAGGCCACCGCACCTCCAGATTCGTCATTACTAACCAAATTAAATAATAATTAAAAGCTTTTTTCTTTTGCATAGCAAAATCCTTAACCAGAACTTAATCCAAACTTTTCTCCATAAATATTTCAAACTGACACATTTTAGAATTGTTACATTGTCCATTATCTCTATCAGCTGGTAACTTCTTATAGAACAATCACTTTAAACGTAAGTGATATGTGACTTTTGCTAAAAATTTATTGTTGTTGTTGTTGTTATTGTTGTTGCTGTTGTTTTAATAAGGAATTGCCCTGGGAAGAGGAACTAACAGAAATGAAGCACTACACAGATGGATCAGTCATCTTTTTAGTGGTAATAGAGTGGGAGTTCGTCTAGCTTATGCTCTGTTAATGATAGTATTCAATCACATAAACCACAAGGACAGAAAGTCATCGAGCGTACTTCCAGAGGAAACCCATGTGCTTCACGAAAGACTCAGGTTAATAGAACGTGTTCATTCCAGAACACGTCAAATCTTTGAAAAATCAGATGAAATATTTGGCATTGGGTTGGAAACTTTGGATAAAAGGGAAATAACTAACAAATTAAGAGGGCCACAAAGTAATCGTAATAACCATGTGGCCCCTTTGAGTCAATCTGCTGCAATTGACATATTGAACAAGGCACAGTCAAACATGGCTACGTTTCAAAGCCTAACAAATCTTAGTAATTCAGGAACAGAAGTGTCACATCGTCACTTTAAACAGATTCAGTAACTTTGTTTTCTAACGTTGAACTCAGTATGGATCGAGCATTGTCATTGAGCATGATAAAAAGATAGACGACATTTTGAAGAGCTGTTCAATGTCCCAGGAGCATATTCCCAAAGATGTAGATGGTTGTTTTTGAGCTGTGGCAAGGAACATTATTCGCATCACAAGGACAGGAGAAATAGATTGTTAAGTGGTTGAGCATTTAACTAATCTCGGTCTTTTCAAACAGAGTGAAGACAGCTTAGTCACCAAACTGAGAGAATTAACCGTTTCAAGAGTGGTCAGGAGAGAACAGGCAACACTATGAAAACTTCCTAACCACTGACAATTTTGAAAACGAAGTTGAGCAGTTTTCCCATCGTGGTTATTTTACTAGAGAGCTGGGAAATCTTATGGTTCTAGCCATGGCTAACTTCTTAAAAATGCCAATTGTGATCTTTTCATCTCTGGAAAACTTCCCAACTATTCCTATACTGCCACGTCAACTGTCACGTGGTATGCCTTCGTTGTTCTTATCATTTAATGCTGCTGGTTGTGGGCACGACTATGTCTGTCGAGAAAATTATCTCTTGGAGCCAGAAGAAAAGAAAATAAAGAAGAAAGAAAAATGAGCCAAGGTGTTTTGCTCCTGTGGAGTCAGGAGGAAAGGCCAAGAGTCAGTTGCAAATATTTGCAATAACATAATTGGTTCATACTCGAGCAGGTGCAAGTGTCTCAAAGCTCGAGTAAGTTGCTCCGGAAGTTGCACATGCCGCGGTTGTTCAAATCCATTTGGACAAATATTGAGTGCGGTGCACCACCTAAACAGCGAAAGTATGATTTTTTAAACTTGAACAAGTATACCTCACAAGCACACCTCCATATGAAAAATGCACCTGCCACCAGAGGGAGCCCTGACAAGGGAGGAGTCCTTTGTCATGAAAGAAATTCTACAACTGTCCCTTGCAAGCGGGAAAGAACTGAATACTTCCTCTCTGCTGACCCACTATGATCTTGTTCAATCTATCAGTTACACCCTAAAATCTAAGCTGTTGCTGCACAGAATAAAATCACATGAACAAATCAAGCAAGCCATTGCAGCTCACAATCACGATGCAGCCATTGTGGTGGCCTTATTTAAAGACAGATTGAACTACGTTCCTCAAAGAAGTGAACACCATCAAACGTGCTGAGGAATGCGATAAACTTTTGCATGCTTTGTTGAATTTTTGTTACTGTTGCACACATGACAAACAGGCATTTTGAAAATGAATAGATCTTGTTGCTATATTAAGCTGTACTATTTTACAAATCTAGATAATTTTTTCATGAAACTTGAGAAGAGGCTTTCAAATTAATTATGTCAGCCACAATTCTTTAAAGTAATTCAATTTTTACATGTGACTATCATGTACTCAAACATGAACGGATAAATATTCATTAAAATTCATTTCACCTGAGAATAGCTCTTACAATTTACTGTGCTCACAAAATAAAACTTAAACAACAACACAGCAAATAACTAAATATATCAACCTTCGCAACTTAATAATCAGGGCTTCTTTCCGATCCTTTTTTCCCATGTTCCCCGCTGTTCTCCCATTCCTCTGCACCCCAACTTCCTCTGGTCTTCTGTACCCACTGTTCCTCTGGTCCTCTGTTCCCACTGCTCCTCTTTACCCACTGGTCTTCTGTGCCCACTGTTCCTCTGTACCTACTGGTCCTCTGTACCCACTGTTCCTCTGTACCCACTGGTCCTCTGTACCCACTGTTCCTCTGGTCCTCTGTACCCACTGGTCCTCTGTACCCACTATTCCTCTGGTCCTCTGTACCCACTGTTTCTCTGGTCCTCTGTACCCACTGTTCCTCTGGTCCTGTGCCCACTGGTCTTATGTGCCCACTATTCCACTGGTCCTCTGTACCCACTGGTCTTCTGTGCCCACTGTTCCTCTGGTCCTCTGTACCCACTGGTCCTCTGTACCTACTGGTCCTCTGTATCCACTGGTCCTCTGTACCCATTGTTCTCTGTACCCACTATTCCTCTGTGCCCTGTCCTTCTGTACCCACTGGTCCTCTGTACCCACTGTTCCTCTGGTCCTGTGCCCACTGGTCTTATGTGCCCACTATTCCACTGGTCCTCTGTACCCACTGGTCTTATGTGCCCACTATTCCACTGGTCCTCTTTACCCACTGTTCCACTGGTCCTTCATACCCACTGTTCCACGGGTCTGCTGTGCCCACTGTTCACTGATCCTCTGTACCCACTCACATAACCCTTCTGCTACATCTATCTGTTAATTATTAGTTATTTCAGAACCCAGTACATGTATGTGAGAGACTACCCAGGTCTTCTGTAACTCGATAAGCAAAGGTGGCACAATCTGCTTATTGAGTGATATGGTGAAAAAAAAATTAACAAACAAAAACAAATATTTACAACTTTATAACACAGAGCCTCCTGGAGATTATCCTACCTTGATCTCTTGATCTTTTATTGAGTACTCTGATTGTACTAGTTCAGAGTCAAAAGGTCCTTGTGTAATCCTGAGGAGAAAAAAAAAAGTTTCAGTAATTGTTAAAATACAGGCACTTTTTAGTGTACAAAAGGAAAGAAAAGGGTAATTCTGCAGTCTGACATCAGCTGACAAATTTTACTTAACAGCATCTGCATCTACTTAATAATAATATAATAATAATAACCTGTATTTATATAGCGCTCATATCTTGAACTCATGGTGCTTTACAACACTTTACGGGGGACTTTACCAGACTGCTAAGCAGTTTACAATCAAATGAAAGCAAATATAACAGATGCCCCCTTCCCCAATTCCTAGAAACCAGGCCAGACCACATCACAGTAATCTCGTGAAGTGGGTTCTTTAATGTCCCCTGCCTAACTAAATTAACTAATTAATAGATGCAGGAGACGGGACCTCCATTTATTTGTCCTTATCCGAGAAGACTAGAATATCTAACCATTTCTTGATCAATGTTATAGAAAGGTAGCATATTCTTCTCAATTATTTTAAGACCCTGAGTGTTGGTCCAGTCGAGGCTCGAACCCTTGACCTCCAGCACAACAGTCCGGCGCTTAACCAATTGAGCTAACCAGGAGGCGGTCTACTTCTTGCACTACAAGACAAGAGAATTTGCTCAACCATCAAAACAATTTAGTTTTTGGCTTCAAATGAATAAATCACCACACTGCTATTCATGGAAATGTTTATTGGATTTAATTTGACTTAATTTAATTGCAGTAAATATTCGCTTTTCATTTCACAAGTCATATGAATTTAATTAATAACAAACTGTACCAGATTTCTCCGCATGGAAAGAAGAACCCTCTAAAATGTGCCCTGCACCCAATGTGTGGTTTGCTAACTCAGTCTGTTACACCCAACTAGTATCTAGAAGGCATGGGTTTGAAATATGAATTTTTTTTTCCAGGCTTCTTTTCAGCTAATGCTTAGATTACCACTCACTTTCCCATGAACATGATTTTGGTTGATTTTCAATCTGCTGGTCCAAATGAAATTTATTGAATTCCAACTTGTACATGGAGATAGAGTGATGCTATTCCTCACCTGATTGGTCCATTAGGCATGATTAACAATGTGAATTTGAACTGGGCTACATATTCCCCTAGAATAAAGGATAACAAGCCGTAGACTGTGAAGAAACATTGATAATGAGGGGGGGGGGGGGGAGGGGTGGTTCATTTTCATATTGTAATTTGTAGCCAGGAATAATATGGAAAGATTACGAGTGTCAAAATAAAAGTAATGGCACTGTCTTATGGTTGGTGTCTCAATATGGGATAAAAATAACTAAGAATGAATGTCATCAATGCATACGTTTTTGTCTCAAAAAAGATTTTTTCTGAGCTCTGAGCATGACTGGGACATTAAAATCCTGTCTTCTTAACTGACCTTCTTTTTCCCACAAGACATTAAAAGGTTCTAGAAGTTGATGGTTGCAGCATTCCACAACACCCATTTTTGCTTTTTTCTCGTCTTCAAAAGCTCTGTAAAACAGAATGCAGCAGGTAGATTATAAGCATGAAATGACCAGACACAGTCTAGAACCACTGCCAATTTTCAAAGTCATCTACCATTTTTTATACCAAGTAAAAAGTTTTAAATTTTGTTAAATACTATGATTTTCAGTTGAATAAGGTGATAGAGAAGTCTGGCAACCACATTTTAACCTTAAAATTGTGTTGTCACAAGTGACTAGCTCCATTTTCATTGGCAAAGAACTGTTTGACCTCTTTTGGAGTGCTTCTCAGTTGGTGACACACTGCTCTTTGAGATTTGGTTACCATTGGAAACAAAAATGGCTGTGCATGACAACATAGTAGTTCTACAGTCAAAACCCTCACCAAACTTTTACCACACAATCAAATGAAAATCCTAGTAACATCAAGTGGTGGTACCTTAAAGTGAATGGCATGGTGGTGAATTTGTTACACACTTCACTGTAAAAAACTGAAAAAAAAAATATATAGGAAGCCCTCAGTTCATAATTGAAAACTTTTTGAAGAAAGTTTGTTTGTTCTCCAGATGTGGGAAGAAATGGAAAGACATGACCACAAACCTCTAGAGGCCTTCATTTTCAACTGATAGATGTTTTCAGTTTTTTTGTACACTGTCGTTCGCGTGTCTTTCTCCTTAGTTTTACCATCTCCTGTGCTAATTAGGATATCAACTGCGAAAACATCATGTACTGAAAATTCACACTTGCTATGGTCTTTCCTGGCAAAAAAAGGTAATAAAGGTTTAAGTCAAAACTCAAGCCAAGCGACCCATCCAACAGCAACTCATTCCAGTGTCCAGAGTATGAAGCAATTAAGAGTAATATTACTCCCCCCTGAGTGGGTTGCCTTTACACTGCAATGTTACCAGCAGGAATTTAAATGAATAAATAGTCAGGATTCCCTGACGTTTCACCAGTACCCATTTCTACTCCTGGGTGGAGAGAGGCACTGTTAGAGTAAAGTAGTTTGCCCAAGAACACAACAGAATGCCCTAGTTAGGTCTCAAACCCAGACCTTTAACCCTTTGACCAATAAGAGTGGCTAGCATCTAATTTCTCCTTACAATATCACCCCTGAATCACACATTAAGGTCAGGAGAATAAAGGAAATGATCACCAACTAAAGAAGCTCTTGATTATTAAACAAATTCTCCTTGTCAGCACCCTGGGAAATGTAAGGAGAACAGTATAGAGAATATACATGCTGATGTTGATGGTCCAGCCCACTGACCATCAGGCCACTACCTCCCACAAAAAAGAAAAACATAGGGATTGCTGCACTGGTCAATCTCTCATTCCCATGCATTTCTTACGACTGTAGCGCTGAGAATTCATTGTGAAATCAAACAATATCTCCTAATTGATTTTTTTTCTATTTTCTCACCAACTTTATGCTTGAAAAGGTGCAAATTTTATTAAGGAGAATTTCCTTATTGGTCACTTCAAGGATGAGAAATGAACCAGTCACTTAGTTACCTTTGCTGTTCTGTAGGATTTTGTATAATTGCCTTTTCACCATCAATAATGTTTCTTTTCAGTTGATGTGATAACATTCCTGTTGAAAAGAAAAGAGAGTATCAAAGCTCTAGCTTGTGCAAGCTGGCAAATGACTGTGGAGGAAATCTGGGATTTTTAGAAAAGAGAACTAAATAATTCTATCAAATAATGTGATTAAAACAAAATAACCTTACCCTCAACTGGCTTGCACTGAAAGGCCTCGGCAACTTTCTGTATTTGATCTGTGACTGTATAATTCTGCAACAGCATTCAAATTGTCTAATTGCAACTTATGGTTTATAACCAAATGTCACAGCAACTAGAATAATGCTTACTAATCCTGACAAAAATAACTGAAAAACTGAGGCTAAAATTCATCAACTTTTTGGTTATTTTGAAAGTGGTTCAAGGTTATTTAGTGTTTGGATGTAGTTTTTGAAGTCATGACAACCCTCCTTCTGAAAAATGTAACTCATCAGAACATTTTTTTCGATAACTATGAACAAAACATCCCCTTCCATGCTGCATTAATGAAAACTCTTTAAGTAATTTAAAACTCTTTTGATCTTACCTCGTTACCTGCTTTCACAAGCCTCTGTGCCACTTCAGATGCTAAATATGCCGCTAGAAGAACATCAGCCTTTTTGCCAGTTACTTTGTTGTCCTAAAATCGTATATCAAACAGTCATTACTGTGTCAAATTAATTCCAACTCTGATTTGCCCAAAATTTAAACTAAACTACCTTGGAAGCACCAACAACAATTGTATGTCCTACAACTGCAATATATCCATCAATGTGAACACCAAGGTCTCTAGGAAAAACAGACGAACAGAAAGAAAATAAAAATCACGGCAAGGCTATATCTTCAAATCAGCACTTTAAAGCTTTAGCTCCTGATAGTGACTGGCTTCTTTCTTATTACCGTATCTCCCTTAAAAACATGGGAATGACCTTCTTGTTTGATGTTTTCAAGGTCATTTTTTTCCCTAAGGAAATGAATAGAGAAGAGCAAAGAAAATATTGATACTGATGATAACAATGGCAATCCAACTTACATTTTCACCATATCACCATCACCAATGGTTATGTCAGACTCACTCATAAGGGGTGAAAAATGGCAGACAATGTGGTTTACTGAGATGCATGTTGGAAAGGCAATACCTAATAAAATAATGATACAAATTACAAAACTGCTTCTAGTTAACTTAGACAAGTACGGAACAAATATAACAAACTGACCCCCCATGATACAAGAATTGGAGATCTTCACTGGAGGCAGACTACATCCTACAGCCCACTGTATTTTGGCTAAATTCTTCAACTAAACTGCAATTAGATGTGCTATCAACCATCAATATTTATCACACAGGCCCTTTGTGGGTGGGTTGTCTTAAATCAATTAAGTGATTAACTGTTCATTATGCAAACCAAACAGGCACAAACTAATTCACATTGCCAAGATTTTGGCCTGTAAGTGTAAAGTAACAAAATAGAAGAACTTTCCTTTTCCATAACAAACTTTGGTAACCCAGATGGCAAAGAACTTTTACAATAATGAAACTTTGGGGGACAAAGCTGCTCTGTTAGTTGGGTAACTTTATTTACAAAGTCAGCCCAGCTCACATAAATATTAACAGCCCTGAATGGATGAAATGAATGAATGAATGAATGAAATGAATGAATGGATGAAATATGATTAATATGACAAATATCAGAAACAAATTCTATTAGGATCAGTGGAACCAAAAGGCTACATTGATGACAAAATATCCCCTGAAATGAAGTCTACCTTTCTTAAGTTCTTTTTCTTTTTTAAAAACCTTGCTTGTTTCCTCCAAAACAAGGTCATCTCCCATTTGACATAATGTTCGAGCAGTAGTTCCAACAGTAGCGGCATCTATGATCTTCCTGAGAACACCTTTCAGAAATACAAACTAGATCAGTAAATTGTTATTAACTCTTAAACTCCCAAGATCTGATTGTTAAATTCTCTTCTAGAGGTGTGACACATTTTCTAATAAATTGGTTACAAGAATTTGGTGTTTGATCAAGGTAACAACTTCTTAATGACAAGATTGAATATTCTCATTACCAGTTTGCTGGGTAATTTATGGGTATTTTAGGGGAGAAGTTACAAGTTAATCACTTCTGGGAGTTACAAGGTTAATAGTGCAATACACCTTTGGAGTTTAGGGAGCGTTACAATACCCTATCAATTAAAAACCTCTAAAACCTCATCTAGATCTTGATCCTATACATTCCCTTCTTTTTTTAATCCCTTATTTACCAACATTTTTTTTTCTTGGGATGGTTAATGGAAACCTGAATCTCACAAGCCCTGTGTTTTTTTGTTTTTTTTCCAGGCTACTCAACCACTGTTTAATAATAGTGGTAGTGAGACAAGTAGATAAAAGTGAAATGACATTATTTATGTTAATACTATGGGAAGTACCTGTAATAAGGTATTAAATCAGCTTAATTTTTCTGTCAAGACATGCAACTTATTTTCAAGTACATAGACTATCATGTAACTTATTATTTCTTTTCTGGTGAGGCTTCTGATATAAATCCTACAGAGATTATAGGTCTTACTTTTACAAAGTTCACCCATATATAGTTTGGGGCGGTTTACCAAACTGATGCCTCATAATTTATTCAAAGGCTTCGATTACACAACTTCTGCAGCTTAACTATCAACAAAGATTCTTAAATTTCCAGAATCCTTAACCAAAATTAATGAAGATATTGGAAGAACATTATTGATTGCCGTAATTAAGAAGAAAAGACGTTTTTAACAATCTATATCATACGAAACCAAATTGAAAAAGGCTGAACTTGTTGAAAAACCAGTGAAAGATCTTTGTCGGACATGATTTAACTATTACAGTTACCTCATCGCGGAAAATAATGTGTTCTCTTTTGTGAAAATCGAAGAGTCTGAATGACATTATTTGTACTTACGGTTTGCCATATCGCCAGCCATTTTGTACTTCGTAACAACAACATCTTCAGCAATGGTTGGATCTTCTTCCTCTCCTGAATCACTACCTTTGTCTGCCATTTTATCCTCAATAAAAAAATACTCCTCTGCGAAACAAAACCCTCTAAAATGGCGGCGAATTTACTTTGCACGTGCGTGGAGAAGGTAGTACCCAGGATTCCCTGCTCGAGTAAATTCTTCTTAGCATACCCCTGAGAAAGAACGGAACTCTTTTCTCCCAGGGGGAGGGCATAGGCTGAGTCACGAGGGGTTACGTGGCTGAAGTTTTGTGAATTTGTAGCAAATCTCCTTAGAAACTTTTATTTTGTAGAACGTTTGAACATTTGATTACTATTTTCCGGTTTTTGTTCCTTTGATCGCAAGTGTGATTCGTAAGACTCTGAGAAAAACATGATCAAGGTTGTTATTCTTATCGGAGGTCCAATGAAAGGTAAATTGCAGCTATCTCAGCTGCGCTCTGGACTTCAAAATTAAAGTCATGCAGTTTTATTTAACCCTGCTTTTCTTTTGGTCAACAGGAACAAGGTTCCGTCCTCTTTCCTTGGAGTTACCTAAACCCTTATTTCCTATTGGAGGATACCCAGTGGTGTACCACCATATAGAAGCTTGCAAAAAGGTACTGCTGAATCGAAATAAACTTTGATCGAGCTATCAATCAAATCATATGATTTCCTTTAATCAACCTATCAAACATTCGTTCTTTTTCGTTCACTTCTTATTCGTTTCCTTTGGTGTTTTAACCTCTTGCAATTTAAAATTGAAATCTCAAATCGAATAAATCATTTTGCTGTTCAAATACGTCAATACACAGAAATTCTCAAAGAAATATCCTGAAAGTAAATGAATTCTGAAGTTATCACCGTCTTTGTTTACTTTAGAATGACTCAGTGACTTGCAATTTTTACTGACACAGAATTAAGTCGTTCCCTCTAAATCTAATATTTTGCTCTGGTCAGTATCATTACAAGTTACCTGTCATTTGCTTATTAAATCTTGGTCCTTATTTATTTTTGAGTAAACTGAGTTTGTAAGTATTTTTCATCAGCATGTAAACAAATTATTCTCAGAATTAAAAATCACAGGTTTATTTTCTTATTTTTTCAGATTCCAGACCTCAAGGAAATTATCTTAATAGGATTTTACCAGTCAAGTGAAAGTTTGTCAAAGTTTATTCAGAATGCTCAACAAGAATTTAATATTCCCATCAGGTATTAACTCTTCACACCCGAACATCATTATGCATATTCTCCATACTGTTTTCAATACGTTTCCTAAGGTGCTGACAAGGAGAATTTGTTTAACAATCAAGAGCTTCTTTAGTTTGTGATCATTTCTTTTATTCTCCTGACCTTAATATTTGATTTGGGGGTGATAATGTTGGGAGAATTTGCATCTTATCACTCTTAGAGCTTAGGGTTGAATGAGACTAACAGGTTTTTGCCTTGTGGCTATTCACAATATCTGCCATTCACATGTATGAAGACTTCACAGATTCCATGATAACGTTTGAGATATTCAATGAGAGCCAATGAAAGTTATCCTTTTCAGGTGATAGCAGCACTACCTGCAGTACCTCTTATTATTGCCTATTATTATATGGCTGTGTCTCACAAGGACTGGGAACCAC
Organism: Stylophora pistillata; assembly: GCF_964205215.1. NCBI lineage: Eukaryota > Metazoa > Cnidaria > Anthozoa > Scleractinia > Pocilloporidae > Stylophora > Stylophora pistillata. Next base: position 22,506,559 of record NC_142532.1, read on the forward strand.
TAAATTCACAAATTTGATTGGCTGAAATCAATATTGAAAGCGATCTAGATTTTCCCATCTAGACTGGCATTTAGACTGGGCTAAAAAAAAAAGGTACGAAGAATATGAAAAATTGGCATATAAGACACAGCCATATAATAAACATCTTATTAGGCAAGCTAGGTCAGTCTGTATGGATGATTGGAATAATTTCAGAGCTGAACAAAGAGTTTTCAGCAATCTGATTGGTAGAGCGGTTCCTTATATGACGCTATATAAACCGCTCTGCGCGGTTTATATAAAATGTTAAACTAAAATGTTATTAAATGTTACTAAAATGTTATGATTTTAGAAATTTCTCTGTTGTTCAGCTCTGAAATTATACTTAAACAATTATTCGCCTCAGGTTCTGTGAATATTGTCGAATAATCCCCTCAACTTCGTCTTGGGGATTATTCGACGATATTCACCTCGCCTTCGGCGAATAATTGTTAAATCTTGACCTCGGTTGCTGGCACAGACCTCACTGCATTCGGTCTGTACTGGCAACCTCGGTCAAGATTCTCCCATACAGACCTCCTGCTCAGTTAATAAGAACTAAAAATTGCTCTGAGTTCTTGACAATTAACAGGTAAAAGCAGGGGTGTAGCAAGTCATTTTTGGCTTGTAAGCCTGTTCCATACCTCATAAGTATAGTGCTGCTGAGGAAGGTATATATATATTCCAAGAAAAAATAAATAATTATTCCGTTAAAAGTTTGTAAGCTCAGTCTTACTGGCTTAAAGGGAGATACACGCCTGAAAAGGATTGCTCTACCGGTTTGAAAATTTCTTTAGCTGTTGCCCTTCAAATAAGGAGGAACATTGTGAGACCTTGTGAGGTCACTGCATGTGGCGTGTTCTTGTACTTTGATTCATTCAGGGGTATAAACAGGAAGAGGCAAACTTCTGGGGAAGCCTCATGAAATTCAGTAGTCAAGAGTAACCAATGACAGACTAGCATCTCATCCATGGAGAGACTAACCTAGTTAGCTCAAGTGGTAGAGTGCCAGACTGCCATGCAGGAGGTCGGGGATTTGAGTCCCAGACTGAACCAACACTTATGGTCTTAAAATAACTGAGGAGAATGTGCTACCTTTCTGTTATATCAAGAAATGGATAGATATTCTAGTCTTCTTGGATAAGGAACAAAAACTGTAGGCCTCCGTCTCCTGTATCTTCTCGGTACTGGTTAGCAGGGGACGTTAAAGAACCCATGCACTTATAGCAAAGAGTAGGGAATATGGCTCCCAGTGTTGTGGACTGGCTTATTTACTGAAACTGGGGGCATCTGTTAAAATTACATCACAAAGAATTGTAAACTTCTGTAAGCAGTCTGTTAAGTCTCTCACAAAACATAATTGTAATGCGCATTTTATCATATCCCAATGTTAATTTGTGCAATATAAATATTGAATTATTATTATTATTATTATAGACAAGTAATACCCAGGGTTATAGCTAAGTAATTACCAGTGGCAGATCTAGACCTTGAGCTAAGAGGGGGTTGGTTGATAGCATTTTTGTTTGTGTGTGTTCACCTACTGGCATTTCTTCCCTCTGCATTTATTTTTTCTACCCAAGATAAGAGGGGACCAAGGCCCCCCATGCCCCTTTCCTAGATCTGCTACTAATAACATTGCCAGCTGAAATTTCAAGTGTGGCAGTTGAAAGGTGGTGAACAATTGTAAGTGTGTAACCTGCTGGGAAGTACCCATTATTCTCTACTGAGTAATCACTCACCAAAAATCCAGCCAGTGATTGCCGCTTTTTCATTTAGGAAATTTCATCAGCAGTCAGAACCTGGTGACGACCCTGAATACCTTAAGTCACTTCAATCTGCAAAAAACTATGATAACACTAACCAGATGAGCCTCTAATGGTTTGATCAATGATCATGACATAATTTTACTTTTTGAAAGGTACCTACAAGAGTTTCAGCCACTTGGAACAGCAGGAGGAATCTATCACTTTAGAGATCAGATCGCTATGGGTGACCCTGAGGCCTTCCTTGTCCTGAATGCAGACATCATAGGAGATTACCCTCTCACTGACTTTGTTGAATTTCACAGAAAACATTCAGGAGAACATTCCATTCTTGCAACAGAGGTTTGAAGAATTCTTGTCTTTTACTTTTGATAACAGTGTATGGTAACAGGCCTGATATATATCTTATTAACCAAGCGCGAGGGCCATACTGGGAGAATATTGGCCCAAGGTCTTGACAGTCAGGACCGAGCACAGCTCGGTCCGTACAAAAAAGACAGAGGGCCGATATTCTTCCAGTACGGTCCTGAGCAAGCTTGGTTAATAAGAGATTTATTATACAACTGAAGTTTAAAGGGACACAAGTGCAGTATCATTCGGGACCATTCGGGACAGTGCACGGTCCAATACTGAGAGAATATTGACCGGCAATAGAGCATTTTGATTGGTTGATTTTAATTATTGGCCCTCTGAATGCTCAAGTCGTGTAATAATTCTCAATATCACCTGGCAAGGTATTCAGTTTTGGGTAATTTTGAAGAACCACTTCCTGGACATTAATCCTTGGGTAGATTGCTCATTAGAAACCTGCTGGTTATGGACTGTTCTTCACAATTACCACTTTCCTATAAGTTATTGCCAATGTTGAAAGCAAAAGCTGCAAATACTTGTTACTCATACCTTTAAGTACAGTTGTTTCGCTGCCCACACAAACATGTTAGGAGGAATTTCTTTTTTTAGCTTGACATCAATGTTACAAGTTTATTTGTTTCTGAGGAAGTTGTCGCACTACTTAGGCAGCCAAGTAAAACAATAAGTGGGTTATCAACTGTAGGTTGGTAAAGATAAATAATCTGCTGTCAATGGTGTATTAATTTTTAAAAGCTGGTCCATGACAGAAACTTGTTACAATAAGTACTGAATTCCTCTTTGTTAACCCGTATAAAACATTTTACAGTTGTGTACTTAGTTGCCAAGCCTTTGATTTGAAGTGAGGCTGAAGGTGTCATTGTTGTGATAGAGATCAGTATCTAGTTAGCATGATAACAAAGAAATTTGCGTTTGAAAAGCAGCAACATCTCTATCATAACAAGGTCACCCTTAGCCTCACTCTTGTTCAAAGGCTTGGCCACCAAGCCCACAACTGTTAAAAAGGACTATTCTTCCAAGATCCCATTAGTAATTCTCCTTACTGTCTGCCATACAATTTCTATGATTTTAGTTGAGAGAACTCAGCATTGGATCAACTAGTAATCCACAATTGATATTTTTCTTTATTCTCATCACTTGTCTGCTTGATATTATATTGATATTGTAAGGAGAAATTCTGTCTTGGTCACTCATTGGAGTTAAAGGGTTAAGATTGAAGTGCAATCCTTGATTACTTTCTCACGAATTAAAAATAATTGGTTTTTACTTTTAACCTTTACCAACAGGCCAACAAAAAGCAAGCTCACAACTTTGGTTGTTTGGTTCAAGACCCTGAGACACACAAGGTTTGTGAGAATTACTCACAAAAAAAATTAGTTAAATGGAGAAGTGCATAGAGATTTTATAGGCTATTTTTTTCTGGATTAGTTGTTTTTCAAAGATGACATGTGCAGTTCTTAGTAAGGCCCAGGGGCCTGTTTTTTAAAGGTCCTGTAGCCTGTTCTTCAAGGGCCCCTGGTAACTTAACAGGCCTGTAGAGCAGTTGTCACATGTGATTTCATTCAAGATGGGAGTTTCAAAGTTTTGAAAATTATACAGTTTAACCATCAGCTAAAGAAAACAAAATGGACTAATAAGGGTGCTAGTACTTGCTCCTCTGTTCTTTGAATTTTGATTTTAAAATGGCTTTAGGCTTTCTCTCCTCTCAAGACTATTGAGGTGGCCCAGGTTTGTTAAACTCAATTAAATGACATATAAAGGGACCTATTCAAGGCTGGGTGGTAATATTATCTTCCTAAAGTGTGGCTGCTTATTCGAGGCTGGTCATTTAATGGAATAAATGCTGTATTCAGATTGGAAACCCTCTAATTAATATCTACCTCATTTTGATGTGGTAGAACTTGTTTTATTTTGCCTTTCTTATAGTTTGTTTGTTCTTCATACTCATTAGGTTTTGCATTATGTGGAAAAGCCAGAGACCTTTGTGAGTGAAATAATCAACTGTGGCATTTACATCTTCTCACCAGCTGCCTTGTTTAAACTGATGGGGGAAATCATTCAAGAGAATTATCAAAAGATGAGGTATGCATTAGACATAAGATCATGTTTATCTTGGATCATAAGTATGTCACGGCCAGCTGACATCTTTTGGCAAGGATAACCCTATTTAGTGCCTTTTCATGGTCAGATACCTTTGCATTGGAGAAAGAGAGGAGGGGAGGGGAGGGGATCCAGGGATGAGAATTTTACCCTCCTCCCTCCTCCCCTGTGTACTCAGCTGTCTCACCTTCAGCGATTTATTGAAAAATATTGCAGATTGATGTTCACGCTTTTGTGTTTCTTTCCCATTCCCTGCTGTCTTAAATCTCCCACCTCCTGTCAGTTCATTTCCTGTCTCTTTTGCCCTTTGCCCTGCTGTCTTTTTCAGTTGACTGATTTTTAAGCACTGTTGATGATGATCATACTTGTTTGTTTTTATTACTTCAGCGAAGAACCATTTCCTGGTAATGTGGAATCTGTCAGAATGGGCGAGGATGTTCTCGCTACTTTAGCTAGTGCAGGATCACTTTATGCATTCAAGTCAAGTTCATTCTGGTCATCCATCAAGAATGCTGGGTAAATCTTTAATCATCTTGTAGAAGTAGTGGTCATTTAAAACTTCTTACGGTAATTCCTTAATCTCAGACAGTAACCTTTATAGGAAATTTTGGTGAGCAGGTTAGGAACTTTGGTCTTTGAGACCTCCAAGAAAAAACTAGCAAACTGCCTTACATTTTAAAATGCAAATGGCTAACTCTGGCTGTATTTGGTTCAAAATTTTAAACATTGATCTTTCAAATCAGCATTCAACTAATTTATTCTTGCATTTTTCACATTGCCATAGCTCCATTTTGTTGTGTATAAATCACACACAATGGGCAATTCCTCTATTTACTCTGACTGATGAAGGGCTAACAGTGGAAACATCAGCTTCTGAAACTGTTAACAGTGGCCAATGGTGATTTCTTCTGATACTCAATTGAAATTGCTGTGATAAGCGTGCATTTTACTGGGATCCTCAAGGTTATACTTTCTTGGAGGGCCATTCAGAGCTATCTGAACATATCTATCTGCATAAGCTATCTGCACCTTTGTCTATGATGATATTGACAACATCTGGAATCACTGGTCTAAACTCTACAAAGACACAATTGATTAACATGCGCCTATTTTGAAAAAACGTGTCAGGATTTAACAGCTTCCTTGGATCAACGTACAAATTAAAAAAGAAATTCGTCAAAGAAACAAACTATACAGTCAAATTATATCGCCATAACAGAAATGATGAAACATGGAGTGATTATAGAGTCCAAAGAAACCTGGTAACTAAACTTAAGCAAACCTCAATAAAACATTTTTGCATGAATTCTGCTGCTAATGCTACTACGCCTGGTGGATTCTTTAAGTGGCTAAAACCCTTATTGCCGTCCTCTGGTCAAGATAACTCTAACGAGACATGCATAATTAATGAGGGAGTAGTTGTTGATGAGCCTTCAAACCTGTTCAATGAATATTTTGCCACACCTGCACTTTCTCAGGATGCCTTGGAACTTTCACTAGAAGAATTTGACAACCATCCAAGTATAATATCTATCTCTTCGCAAAATTTAACTTAGGATTTTCCTTTCAGCCCGTTAGTGTTGAAATTACCAAGAGAGCTCAAGACTAATAAATCATGTGGCCCTGATAACATCCCGCCAAATATCCTCAAGTTATCTGCGTCAACAATTAAAGAGCCTCTATCTAAACTGATAAATTACTGCATAACAAAGTCCTCTTGGCCATCAGACTGGAAACTAAGCCATATTACCCATCTAAAAAAAAGATGATACCTCATCTGTAAATAACTACAGACCAATCAGCATACTGTCTGTCATCCCAAAGTTATTAGAAAAAGTTATGTACAGCCAAATGATGCTTTCAAGTCTAAGTTCTCACTGAGTATGTCCGGGTCCGGGTTCTTGAGAGGCCATTCTTGTTGCACTGCTTGACTTAAGATAGTGGAATATTGGAGACTGGCTCTTGACTCTAAGAAAATAACTGGAACTATATTGCTATTGACCTTTCTAAAGCACTTGATTCAATCTGCCACAATCTACTATTGGCTAAACTGCAGGCCTATGGTTTTAACTTATGATGCTACTGCCTTCTTTCAATCATATAATAATACTCATATAATCATACTTGACTGATCGTCAACAAAGGGTCAAGTTTCATGGTATATTCTCTGAATGGCGTCCAGTCAAATGTGGCGTACCTCAAGGTAGTCTACTTGGCCCCTTGTTATTTTAATTAATATTTTTCTAAATGACCTAAACTTTTCCAGACAAATCTCATCTCTGCGTCTATATGCTGATGATACTACAATTTGTGCATCTAATCGTGACATCATCACTCTGGAAACATCATCACTCTGGAAACCTCATTAAATCTAAACCTTGACATCCTGGTCACCTGGTTCTCTCAAAATTATCTCATTGTTAACAGTATTAAAACTCAAGGTACGAGACTTGGCAGTCACGCTTATGCATGTCCCTGAATTCTTCATTGGTGACTCTAAGGTGGAATTGTCAAACTCACTTAAAATTCTTGGGGTGACTATTGACAACAAACTGACTTACAGTGAACACATATCTAACATGCTTAAGAAAGTCTATGCCAAGATTGGTGCTCTAAGATGACTCAAAAGACTGATGCCTCACAGCGTGTCTTTATCTCTTTACAAGGCCTACCTGCTTCCTCACTTGGAATATTGCAGTCCACTACTTATTGGAATCAATAAAACTTTAAGCTCTAAACTAGAGTCAGTCAACAAATATGCTATTAAAACTTTACTAAATTTAGGCAACAATCTTGATTATGATACTATCTTATCCTTGAGTGATATGCGGTCTCTTGAACATAGACGCTATAATTATAGTTCTCTTATTTTATTGTACAATTGCAGGAACTCTAATGGTCCAGAATACATTAAAAACTTCTTCCAAATTTGCCAAACCAGATATAACTTAAGAAGTAGGGGTATTAATCTAGTACAGCCTGGTTACAATAATAAATTTTTCCATAACTCTTTCACTTATAAAGTCAGTCATCTCTGGAATAAATTACCTGCTGATATAAAATCATCAAATAAGATTAGCGAGTTCATTTGCAAGCTCAAGACTTTTGATTTCAGCAAATCGTTAGGACCCAGCTGTCAGTGCAGGTCTTGTTTATAGTTATTATTGTTTATATGTACATGTATTTCTCATATTTCTCTCCTTACCATTACATTCAATTTACATATTTATAAACACTTAAATTTATCTTTTCATCACCATTTTTATATTATTATTTGTACCTAATTTTTATAGTCTTATGTTTTATACATGAGCCTCTGGTTCAGGCAATTGGGTAACCATGCCTCACGTAAAGACATTAAACTTGATTGTTGTTGTTGATTGTTATTCAACTGATGTAAAAAAAACTTTTATCTTTTCTTGAACAGGTCTGCGATTTATGCAAATAGAAATGTACTCGCCATGTATCACAAAACTCATCCAGATCTTTTAGCTCAGAGTGGAAAAGGCCAGCCACATATTAGAGGTAAGAACTAGCAAGTGTGCACAATTTATCTTGCATTTGATATTTCCTTCACCATTCTGCCGCCATAAAGAACTCCTAGTTTTGATATTTCACTATTAATCCCCTAATTGATATTTTTCTTTACTTTCATCACTTTTCTACTTGGTATTGTATTGATAATGTAAGGAGAAATTCTGTCTTGGTCACTCATGTTAACTACATGTTTCAGGTGATGTTTACATTCATCCAAGTGCAGTTGTTCACCCATCAGCTGTGGTGAGACTATTTTCAATGTTCTTGTTTGCTTTCAAATAGTCCTTTCTCTTGTTGAATCATTTACTGAGTGACTTATGGACTGCCCATATGTTTATCTGTCTGTCTGTCTGTCTGTTTGTCTGTTTGTCTGTCTGGCCAATTACCCAGCAGACAGCTGACTTACTGACTGACCATTGAACCACTAAAACATCCTTAACTTAGATGTCAACTGACTGATGTACTAACTGTATTCACAACTGACTTGATGCTGACTTGGTTATCCAACAACTGACAAGCAATTCCCTGACTGAATAACTACATGTGGAAGTGACTAACTGGCCAACTGATGGACTGAAAGATTGACTATCTGACATATTGACTAACTTACTGACTGACTGGTGGACAGAATTACAGATTGACCAATGAAACCATTGAGTTTCTGCCTGATTGAAAAATGTATACGAACATAGATCACTTATCTTGGCACATGACTGTTTCTATAACTTTTACCCACTCCCATTTTGAAGCTGTTTACGAAATATGAGTGCAACTATAACTTGCGTAAGAAATTGACCTTTTTATTACCAAAACCAAACACTGACTGAGTTCTTCGCAAGTCCACGTTACAAGGCCGCATCTCTATGGAATTCTCTTGACAATCATACAAGTGCAATCTCAAGCAAAAGCTTATTTAAAAATTTCTAAAACACTAAACCTCATACGCTTAGTTAAATTTATAGATGAATAATATTTTAATTAATTTTTAATTAATTGGGTTAATTTTTAAATATTCCACCGTATTAGGTTCATTAGGTCAATTAGGTGATTTTAAATCAAGGTTAATTAATTAATTAGGTTATTTTATATAATTTGGATATAACAACAAAGTTGAAATGGTAAATTGGCCACCGTAACGACGCAGCCCCAAACAGTTTCTTTAGAAACTATCCGCCTTTATTCATAATTTTTATATACACGAACATATAAGGTTAATTAGGAAAATTAGTTTTTATTATCAAATACACGACCACATCAGCTCCGCTGTAATTTTTATCGTGTTTAAATAAATGTTGTTGTATTTATTGATTGTTCAAGTGGCAGACTGCCTGTCTGATCGACTAACTAACAACTAATTGACAAGCAACAGACACATTGATCAACACTTTGATCACGACTTGAATTAGGCAATGCGCCTTTTTTAATACCTCGGAAAGGGAGGAAGGGAGTGGATTTTGGCTCTGTCACCAAGAATTTACCTGATTCCCCTCTAAGGCTCTGTAGTATTCTGATGATGTCCCACATTGGCAGTCAGTTTTTGATAGTCCCCCCCCACCCCCCCTCCCCCTTCATACTTGTTGGCGACAACTGATCCCCTCTCCACTCCCCTTGAAAAACCATGTGATCACTCAAATAAATCCCCCAACCCCCCCCTCTCAATAAATAATAATAGTTTGTCCTTTAATTAAATGTATTTTTTTTCTTTCTTTAACAGCTTGGCCCTAACGTGTCAGTAGGAAGCAATGTTGTAATTGGCGCTGGAGCCCGAGTAAGAGAAACAATTCTACTGGATGGAGCTGAACTGAAGGTAATGGATGGGTTAACATTTGATTTTGATTATCGATGAGGTACTTGGAAACTTATGTACGACTGTGGCTCGAGGTGATGACTTACGGACCGAGCGCAGTGAGATCCGTGCCTCATGACCGACAGCCAAATATTTTCCTGTTCGACCCAATCAAACTCGCTCAATAAACATTTCATCATTGACCACTAAGTGTTGAAAATTTCAATCTAAATAGGACGCGATAGATGGGCACACGCCGCCACATGAGCCCCCCCCCCCCCCCCAAAAAAAAAAAAAAAAAAACTCTACAATTAAAGCTTTTCCTCTATTTTTTCAAGTCAGAACAAGAAACTCCTAGTTCCTTGAAAAAGGCAACTTTTTTTCTCATTTCCGTTTTCCTTTAAGTTTTTGCAACAAAGTGACGCGAGGGCAGCAGGGCCGGACGGCTTTTAGCGGACCGGCTCAGGTCAGCACTGTATACGTCCGCGTTCACTATGGTTTTCTATGGGAATGCGCGAGCGGGGCTGGACGGGTCATATTATAATACAACAGACTGAGTTTAACCCAGGACCTCTGCAACACCGGTGCAATGCTCAACCGACTGAGCTTACAAGCCAACTGGTAGCGGGTTATTTATTTTGTTGGTTTGTAACATTCAACCGCGTCCTGGCTAGCTCAATTGGTAGAGCACTGGACTGTTGTGCGGGAGGTCGAGGGTTCAAGCTCCGGCCAGACCTACACTCAGGGTCTTAAAATAACTGAGGAGAATTTGCTACCTTTTTATAATATCAAGAAATGGTTAGATATTCTAGTCTTTTCGGAAAAGGACGAATAATCCGTAGGCCCCGTCTCCTGCAGGGTTAGGGGTAGGAGACGTTAATTTCTCACACACGAGATTAATGTCCTCCCCTAGGGTGGGATGGGTGGGTGTTCTGAGGGCCACAAGTTCATTAGCTTCTAGCTATTGAGTGCTACCCCTCTATAAATAAAGCTTTCTCTCTCTCAACAGACGCTTGAAGTGATGAATGAACGACTTTGATTATATGAAGATTATTACGTATGATACACGATCCTCGCAGTAGAGAGCGCTATTTATGCAATAGCGAAAATCAGACCTGAAAAAAAAAAAAAAATCAGGCCTGTACGGGATTCGAACCACTGACCTCTGCGATACTAGTGCAACGCTCTACCAATTGAGCTAACAAGCCAACTGGGAGCAGGCTAGAAGATTATTGTCGGTGTCTGACCAACTGCACCCCTGTCCTTTTCTTGACCAAACACCAGTCAACTGGTAAATTTTGTGTTCAGAGAGGGATAGGTGCGCAGTTGCTCAGATACAAACATTAATCAAGGGATTATGAACTGTTAATAATCTCTTGCTTTGATTCAATGTATCGTAGTAAAGTCTGTTTAGGAGCCAGAGGAATGTTTGACGCTGCCTAATACCCATATCTCATTTGTATTTTTTTCGTTCAGGATCACTGCTGTATTTTGTACAGTATCATTGGCTGGAATTGTTCGATAGGAATGTGGTCACGTGTCGAGGGCAGTCGCTGCGATCCAAACCCAAATGAGGAGTTTGCAAGGCCTGATGGGGAATCCTTATTCGGAGAGGATGGCAAATTGACTCCATCAATTACAATACTAGGTAAGAAAAAACAGGTTTATTGTGCGGGCTCTTATCGGCTTCTTGTGAGAGAGACGTTTAGAGTGTCTAAAGCAATTTGGGATCGGTTAGGTCTGGTTTGTGTCTCTCTCTGATTGGTCCAGAAAACTCCCGCCACTTTCTTGACCAATCAGATTCTAAACTGAAACCAATCGCGCCTTGGTCACTGGCGTTTTCTCGCTCTTTTTCATTGAGATCTCATTGGCTCCTTTGACATTTTCCCTTGTTCTGATTGGCTATTATGATAACTTTAATTGTGATGTTACGAGACTCAATCGAACTGCGTTTTACTTACCTTGAAACTATATTGGTCGTGCTTTGATTGACTTTGATTGTACGTCACTCAGTGGAGGAGTGCTCCTTAAAAAAAATTTGTAATCTTAGCTTAGATGAAGAAGATATTTCAGCACCAAGCTGATAACTTAACCGCAGCTTTTTTCTTACGTTTTAGGTCGAAATGTAACAATACCTGGAGAGGTAATAGTCCTTAACTCGATTGTCTTGCCGCACAAAGATCTTGGCCAAAGTTATAAAAATGAAATAATTTTGTAGTGACCAAGATCATGACAAAGTTCTAGATGAATTTTAAAAGTGAGGTAAAGTGAGCTAAATTATGTGGTGTTGTCTGTACAAGTTTTTTAAAAGGATAATGATGGCAAAGTATATTGTGTACGCCAACTATCGTGCAGGTGAAGTCCATCCATTTCACAGCATTACGTTGTGATGAAAACCCGAAATTCTTATCATGAGTAGATTCCCAGTGAGGAAAGACGAAAACAAAATCCGAAGTAACTCAATAAATTTCTATCGTATAAAATTGTAAATGTTTCAACATTTGAGCTGCGCGAGATTTTTGTAATTTAGTGTCAGTAACCTTGAGATTCGCATAACAAGACCTACTGAACAACTTAATATACTTGTGTTGATAAGCTGATACTATTTTATTGTTTAAACGTGTTAGTATTTTAAATAAAATTGACTTTCGGAAGGGATTTTTTTTATAATAATTTTGTCCACAGGTTGACATAAGTTTGTTACTTACAGCGAGCTAAGTTGAGGTCGTGCTTTCCTGCTTTCAAATTTTAATCAAAAATTGTTGTCATCACCGACATCCTTCTGTTATAGACTCGCACCTGTGTGACTGAGAATCGAGAAGGTTTTTGCCAAAAAAAAAAAGTACTCAGAGACACCGAAAGGGCTTGTGGGTAATTGTGAATAATCCTTACGGTATTCCACTATTCTATTGAGTTTCTGTGTCAGGTTCCACGATAGCTTAGGAATTTAAGCATCTTTTAATTCTGCAAATCGTAGTAAGATTCTTTTAACATTACTTTCATGGATTTGCATTTATTCCTAAATCTATATATTTAATTGATGAAAGTAAAGAGAGAAGAAATATTAATTAAAAAAAAAACAAACAATTCCTCGCACACCTAACGATCTCGTTTTAGTCATGTTTGTACTTTATGGTAAATTCAATTTGTAAACTTGACCTGGGCTGCGAAAGATAGCCGGTATTCAGTTCCTCGTGTGAACTCAGACTTTTTGGGTCCCGCTGGTAAATTTTGTGTTTTTAAAAACATGTTTACAAAAAGGTGTTTTATAAATTGATTTGGTCGATGTGTGTTTGGGGTGAAAGTCCACTAGTTAAGTCTCGCTATTTGTGACCAAGTTATCAAGGATAAAAAACGCCGACCTGTCGGAAACATTTTTTTACTTTGTTATACCGCAGCGAAAATATCGACTGTCTTGTTTTCGTTTGGGTACTAGCCCTAGGTAATTCTTGTCCTAAAATTGCGACAAATGTACGGTCATTGCTCGTGTGAAACATTACGTTCCGTTGTTCGATTTTAGTACCCAACTGTTTTATTTTTTGTTTTGTTTTTCTTACAGTTTAGTTCCGAATAAAACTACGTTGTGTGCAGTTTCTGAAAATATTTTCTGTAGTAAGTTCATTTTCACGAGCACAGGAAATCGATATTCTACATCAAACCGCACTCAATTTACTTTTCGAGTTGATTTGAATCAAATTCAGGAAGGGAAGAATAAAACATAGGCAAGCTTGTACAATTCCGGCTGGTTATCTCACATGATTCACGAACATTTTATGTTCTTTCTTTACAACTTTCACTTCACGTGGATTGAAACTGGCGTATAATGAACTGCGATTCGTGCTTTTCCTTTCATCAACATATACTAACAGGAGTTTTCCATGATTTCTTGAGAAAAAACTGACGGGTACACTTAACTTTACGTCAGATTGCACCGGAATATGTCCTTCCATTACGGCAAAATAAAGCCGATATTTGTAAACAATTATATCAACATTGGCAAATAAACTTTCTTCGAATTTTGAGGGTGGTATCATTTCAGTTTAGGTGGTTGATGATTTCCCCCTCACAAAGTATTTAACATGGTACCAGGATTTCTGAATTTCGTACTTTTATGTTTTATTATGTTTCGAGCTCTAAGCTAATGGGTTTTCCTAGCTCATTACCTAGCAAGATCACAGCAGTATACCAGCTACGCTACATTACAAGGTATTACGTTTTTTTTATGCTTATTGGTATCGTGATACGCTTTTTTGGCATCTTTTCGTAGGGGGGGGTATTATAAAAATACAGGATTTTGAAGCAGGGTTTCGTTATACACTGGCGAGTAGTGTAGCGATCGAGAATTACCTCTTGGTCAATCTTTTTCTATTAATGACAAACACAAACTTACTCAACGTGCAAAGTGCGGTGAGGTACTGTAGTAAGATTAAGTGAATTCAGTTCAACATGATGCTTCTTCAAAGCAAATCTACCGCTTTACTGTTCTTCAAACCGTCTTTTTCTCTATTTCAAATGAGACATTTTTTTATCCAAATTGAATTAGCGTTCTGTCCAATATCAGAGATATCATGGCTTGATTGCTGCTTTTTTTTTTTTTTTTTTTTTTTTTTTGTCGTTCCCTTATTGAAAAAAGATAGCTTTGTTGATAAGGGACTACACATTATGGAGGTCATGAATAAACAATGCAGACGTCCAGGGGCGTAAGTGATATCTTGCCATCTTTAATCTCCAAATACTTGTCAAAAAAGTAATTGGCCGTCGGTGTTTGCAGGTAATAAATGCGCAGACAATTTCCTTGTTGCTCGCATATTAGTCTTGAAACCGGTTGGGCGACATTCTGTGCTCAACTAAGCAGAAATTTGGGAGAGGAAACATAGTCCATCGAGAACTCTTCTTAAATCTGATTTTGAAGGTGGGCAGTGATTTCTGATTTTACAAATTTGATGCAAGGATTGCTTTCACTGTTATAACGCATGTTTAAACGTGTACTGTAAACCACGTAAGAATTTCAATATTGTTTTCCAAACACCGTAGAACAAACTTATCCTACAGAAAAAATCCTTGGAGAGTTTTACCCGATATGAAAACCATGCACATATAATTTTATAGAACTTCATTTTATTTACAACGAGGAAGCGAATTCTAAACGCCACGACATGTAAAGTGTTCTGGCCTTTGAACTCACATTACAATTAAATGCTGCCTTTAGGTAGAAAAAGATAGCCTGAAGTTTGTCAAACCCATTAGAAATTTAAAAAAGGACTTGGTACGTTTGCGCAATTCTTCCGTATTATACACCAAACATCTCCGTACCTTTAATAGTGTCCTTACTTAAAATAGCAACAACGAAAAAAGTCGCAAAACAACCAAAAGCAACGCAGGCTCTCAGGTTGAATACGATACCCATAAATTTTCGAGAAAATTTGTCGAAACAAGATTTTCTTGATATCGAAAGAGAAACTTCAGGATCACAGTAGTTGGGAGTGCTTGTGGAAGTTTTGACAGTTTTTCCCTCAAAAAAGGGATTAACAATCCCACTTCAGGTTTCCCAGAAAGCTCCATTCTTGTGGAATTTAACTACATATAATCCATTTCCCAATTGACGTTTGCAGAGACCTCAAAACCTTTCAAGACAAACCAAACCCTAAACGTCTATTTTCTAATTTGCCCGCAAGCACACGCAACTCTTTTGTACGGATATTAATTTCATTTGTTTTATCTCTTTTGCTCACAAAGCAAAGTAATATTGTTGAACAACTCTGTTCCAACATTGTACAAAACTGAAACTCAAAGCCGACAGGAGAGCACAATTTTCGCAACAAGTTCCATTATTAACCTGTCCGTGATGAATGTTGCAGTATTCAGTGCAACGCCTACAACTTTGAAAGTCAAATAATGAAAGCAGTTTCAAATTCAAATTATCAAACAAACAGGCTCTTCAACTCGTCAAGATGCAAAGAAAGAAAAAAAAAACTTTTCTTGAAGTGAAAGAAACCTGTTCAATCTTTCTCTTGAAATATGTTCACCTATTCCTTGCCCTTGTCAGATTTTCAAACGATGAAAAAATGAAACAATGAGCCTTTCGCCTTTAGAAAACACATAGATTTTTTCTTTAATTGAAAGTGGCCTTGGCTTATTCTCGGAGCCTTCAAGGCTTGAATCGGGTTTTCAAAGCGATGAAAACTCCAGGAGCAATACAAAAAGAATCGAAGCCGCAATAAACCCCACCCACATCTTGCTACAATTATTCCGGGTTCAGAATTCAGATTCCGGAGACAAGTTGATGCCATAAGGATCGAAAGGTTTATTGGGATTATGACGCATGATTGGTTTTGTTTTACTATGCTTTTTGATTGGTCAAAACTCGCGCCACTCTCTCAACCACTCAAAAGTACTGGTCAGTCACGTTTTCCCGCGCTTTGTGTAATTTGATTTTTTTTTTTCACTTTTAGTTTCATTGGTTCCTTTTGGAATTTTTCATTAGTTCTGATTGGCCGTTGTCATGAAGTAGTGATGTGACGTAATGGCGCAACGACACTCAATTAAAACACTCTCTACAGTGAAAATAAAGTTTGCCTGGGTTTGTCTATTCCAATTCAAAATGTTAGAACATCAATGTTTGGCCTCTGACCCTCTGCAAAGAGCGTCAACCCCCCCTTACACCCCCCTCGGCTCTGTGAATTTTGATCTCGACGGCAAATTAAGGACCAGTCATTACTTTTTGTCTGGGGGGAGGGGGTCGGTGGAGTTTGGTTGTGCCAATAAAATTAACCTGATTCTCCCCCCGCACCAAAAGTCACTTTTTCATCGTCCCCCCCCCCCCCCCGCCCAAAACTATATTTAAGACGATCGATTGCCCCTCTGTTTCCCGCGAAAGCATCTTGATCCCCCGCCAATTCCCTGGCTTCCCCACCCCCTCCCCCCAGGAGATCAATAAAGAATGGTCCCTTACCCTCTACAAAAAGCTCCCACCCTCCCTCCCCTCTTAGAATCTAAAAAGCTACATGAGTTTTGATCTCGAAGGAAATTAATCAATCAGGCATTTGCAGCATTCACAACTAACATCCTGTTGGTATGGAGGTCTATTTGCTCAAGTGAAACAAATATGAGTATACCCGAGCTCTTGACCTTGGCATAGAAATAGTACGTGTTTTTTTTTGTAATATCGGTTTCTGGCTCTCAAAAAAGAAAAATAACACAACTGGATGCTTTGAGTGTTTCCGCCGAGCGACGCCGGATCAGAAGAGGCACGTACGTACTTTGCCGAGCACCTTAAGACATTTTGCACGAGTATTTTTTTTTTTTTTTCTGGCTCGGCGATTTTTTTTTATGTTCTGCGCAAATAAGTTTTTAAGGTTAGAGAGGATCGCGCTCTCTGTTAGAAACTAATTTCTGCTATGTTTTGTCCAAGTAGCAGGAAATTGACAAAGAAAAAACCGAAAATTCTCAATTATTTTGCTTATCGAGTTGCAACGCAGTATGTACTATAAACTAAAGTTTTGAGCTTTTCTGTCTGACAGGACTTAAACAACAACAAAAAAAGTAAAACAAAGTGTATACCCCTATCTCTTTTCTGTTCCGAGTCTGTATGGTCTTTTGTTTTACCAAAGTTTGTTAATTTTTTTGCAGTGTTTTATATTGTGGGATATTTTTCTACCATGCACGACATGTCTTTTTCGGATTGAGTCTGCGAACTCCGCCGAAATTGAAACCGGAAAATGTTTTATTCTGTATGGTAACCTGTTTTTCCCTCATTGCCGAGAAGGCCTGGAGACGGAAAGAAATTGAGGGTAGCTCTCAAGCATCGATTGCTATTGCACGCAATTGCTTTTCAGAATTAATGTAATGTTTGATCACAAATTAAATCCCCGTCCAAAAAAAAAAAAAAAGGAAAAAACACTTCTACGATTGTCACTTCTATGGCGTTAATTCTGGGACATTTACGTTCATTTTCCTTTTAACCGAGACTGACCTTATGAGGGTACTCTTTTGTCGTTTGCACATACGGAAATTAAAAGGAGAAGCTCAATAAACAGAGGAAAATTTATTTGCCGGAAGGTTTTGTCTGTTTATCGATATAATCAGACCGTTTCTATATCATTTCCTGAAAGGCGAACATCAGGCACAACGACTGATAACATACTTGCAAATGTCGGAGACCTATCTGGCTCGCAGACCTTCAGCGTAAAATTCCACAAAGGATTTCGAAGTTGCTAAGCCTAGAACTCCCTACACAAGGGCTGTGTTGACAAAAGTTGTTTAAGGTGAGGAAGATAAAACAAACAGGATGTACACTTTACTAAAGCTCACATTTAAGTTCAATTTTCTGAAAAAAATGCACGAAATGTTATCTTAAACTGAACCAGATTTTCAAACGTTCAGGGTGACCCAGTGGCCTTAAACTGTCTCTGTAATGGTTTGGATGTTGTTCCTGTCCTCACAACTTATTCAAAATATCTTTATAACATAACCAAAGTAAAGCGCGCGCTCTGATTGGTCAATAGTGTACGCTGTGGTGTTTACCATTTGTTAAACTAAAGACAATCAATTGTGATCAGCCTCATGCATATCTCGTAAGAACATGAAACGTCCGCGTTACGCCCCTGAAAGCTTAGAGATATTGAGCCGCACGTTGTTTCAAGTTTGAGTTTCTTGCATTTTTTAAATTCATCTCGTTTTGTTTCGATCTTTCTACGTGTAGTAGACATTATTTAAATATCCTTTTCATATGTAAAACACTAAGGGTACACAATTTTATTGCGGAGGTCAAAAACCCACGACAACAAACACAAAAGCAACCGGCACTAGCTAGCCTAAAGCAATTAATATGACACGCGGTTGTTGTATAAACAGAAACAATATTGTCATCTATATTTTACACTGAAAGAAGTTGCCATTATGCACAGAAGCAGTGTGAAAAGTGATCTTGTTTGCTCTGCGAATGTGGTATTCTTGAGAAGTTGATAGATGTATTTAACGACCTTCACAGCAGAGTAAACTACGTTAAATTGCTGTCAGAATTTCTTTCTTGACTCCAGAGGTACATAAAAGCAGAAGGTGAGGTAGGAATAAATAGAAAACGAGACTATCCATGCGTGTATAAACATATAAGTAGTTTGTGACTGAACATATCATATCATCATTTCTTTACTAATGAATGCTTGCTAGATTGTTACAAATGTATTGGTAAGAGATTCTCCTTCATGCTCTCGATAGCAGTAGTTCGGGTCTTTTAAAAAATATTTTGCGGGATGGACGTTCGAGTTAAAAGAATTAGATGACAGGTTTGACGTTTTTTTCAAAACCAGCTTAAATTTTTTGTGTTTGAGACTTCGTCAAAAGTTTCAAAATAGCCTTTTTTGATCAATGTTGAGAAAATATTCATCAACTTTTCTATTAAAAGCAGTTACTGCTTGACGTGCTACAAATTGTTGTAATTTCTTACACAGCGTTAATTTGCATTTTTTGTCCTCACAGCGTGCGCACTAATAGAAAGTCCATTTCGTGACTTGAACCACGAAATTGGTGATTCAAAAAATTGAACCGCTATGATTAATATTTCCGCTTTTTTTTCTTTGATAACTGTCCCTAGTTCAAATGTTAAAAAACTTAAAGAATTCATAAACAACGAAAAGGCAATTCCGTTCAAAACGAATGTGGAAAAAAATTCTCGGCAAACTTGAAAAGATGCAAAAACCGAAACATTTGGAGTTATTTTCAGTCCAAAGATATTATCGACAAATTACACCCCACGTCTAGTCTTCTGTCCTGAGTCGAAAGATTTTCCACTCTCAAATGCCAGGAAGCTATATAGCTAGAGCATATGGTCTAAATAGGCAACTATTCTGTATACCAATAGCTACATGGAAGTCTTTTTCTCGTTTAAAATGGAGAAAAACGACCCTTCTCTAGCTCGCACTTTCCTTCAAAAGGTTCCAACCTTTAATTCATTTTATTCAAGTATCTATTTCCTGATGCTTTTAAGCTGGGTGCATGCAAACTTTGGTATTTGTAGTTACTAGCAAGCAAAACAAGCCTATTTAGAACACCAAAATGATTAAAAATAGACTTATAGACTAATATTACTACTCTTGGTTAATTTTCAAACTGTACAAAGGAACACGGAGTTTATAACAGGAAAAAAATAGCAACAGTATTCTCAACGGAACTTAAAACCCACTGAACGATTTTAACTTTCGTTTACTTTTCTTTCGTAAAATATGAATGTAGTTTTGGAGGTTTGAAATATTAAAAGAACAAAGATCGTTTGCAAAAAAAGTATTGAATCGTCAAAAAAAAAAAAAAAAACGCATCAAATATGTCAAGAAACACGGGTAAAATATAGAACATCCGGAGATCGACCTTTCCCATCCATGCTCTTTTTTAAAAATCTCGCCCACGCCCTTGATACATAATATTCCACCTAAATTTCCAATGCGCCAAGCCCTTCGATTACGTATAATAATTTAGTCAATGAGCAAAATATCAAGTGTTATTTACGTAGTTCGCCTATAGATTGCACCTACTTGCTCATCTTTTGTTGGCCAATAGTAGAAAAATGACATTTCCTATTTCTAAATGCTTTTAGCTGCAGCAAACTTTTTAAAAAAGATCAGTTACAACCAACTTTTTCAAATCTCACATATACCGCCCGTGCTTTCAACGAGTCCCATCCTTGACTTTTTATCAAGCGAGCGAACCCAATTCTCGATTCACGCCTGCTGTAACTTTTTGATCGATAGTTTCTACCAGTATTCAGTTTTCGTTTTGGCTCGCAAGTGATTACCACGGTCAGCGCTTAAAGGTGGGAAGCAAATCCTTACTCAATCCTTTTGTCTTTAATTTGCTGTAATCTTTATTTCCAATCTTACCTTTTTTGGATACTTCATTTTATATGCCTATATATCGTAGACGTTTTCCTTCTCTCGACCGTTTGAAATATTCCCAAGGCATTTCTTGTAGCATATTCAATTGTAAAAGTGTACCTTACGGGAGAACATCTGTCCATTTACTTTTCATCAGTGTCCACTTTCATATGGAAAAGTTCAGCTCTCTGAGAGGATTTTCAAAATTTCATACCTGCAACTTTTGGAAATCACTTTGAACAATTCTATCTTGTTTGTTTCTTCAATTTTCCATGTATGTGTCGTTTATTCAGTTTAGGGTAGGAGAAAATTGTTATAAATTATGCATAAACGGATCCATTGACGAGCTGATACCCTCTCGAAGTACTTGAGTAAGCATTTTGAGAAATTGACATATACGCTCATTTTAAAACTTTTAGATGCATATAATCACATCAGTAAATGTAGCACAGAATGTTAAACTTCTCTAGCGAGAGACGTTTTGAAAAGAAAAAAACGCGTTCAAATTCTAAAAAAAAAAGGAAAAAAATCGAAATCGATTAAACGCTGTCCAAATTTTAAAAAGCCAGAGATGTGGTTTTCATTAAAGAAAAAAAGGAACTTCACCGGAAAAACTGTCAAATATATTGACTTTGGGACCGAGAACATGTCTTGTTCCAGCGCATTTCTGGTAAACATACAACAGGAAAACTTGTGCACAAGTAAACACAGGATGTGAACAAATTATGAGAGCTCTATCCCTAATTGAATGAAACTCTAACGCAAAATAACGGAATTTCTTTGAGATAAGGTATAAAGTATTATGCTCTTTTTATTTTGTTCAGTTTGGTGCTATAATCGGCACGTCGTGTAAAACTGCAGCTCCGGTCCGTCAAAACAAAATCGTTAAGTTTCTTTTTTCAAACGCGTGACCCGGCACGTGACCCTATGGGGCATCTGTAACCGCACGTTTTGATTGGTCGAGAGGTTGCAAACCCGCAAAAAGGGTGGAAACGCTAATTTCTAACGGAAAACCGATCATAATAACAGGTTTTTGCAAAACATCTCGTCAACGATATAAATCTGTTTCACATGCTAAATACTTTTTATCCTTTTGCACGCTTTAAAAATCAACAAATCACTTATGTCAGAACTAATCCTCTTTGGAATAAATCTCCAATTAATTTGTTTTTTTCCCTTGTTGCGTTTTTTTCTCCCTTATCTTTTGTAGCGGTCAGCTGTTTCGTGAATCACTTTTACCCAGTTCCCAACGTTAATTTTTTTATCCATTTTTAAAAACTGCCACGATGGTCCTCATTAACTTTTGCAGGACCGTTCCCGAGATTCAACGGGACCAAAACCAGTTCTTCTCGGGGCTCGAAACAGTTCCTTTCGAGGCACGAACCAGTTCCTCTTGGGGAACGAACTATTTCCTCTCGTGTGTGTTTGGCGTAACTATTACCCTTCTGTTGCACTTCCAGTTTTTGGAAAAAGTTGTTTGTCTTGACGTAAGAAATGAGCCTATACTCCAACACTTCCAGCGCAAGTATCAACACGACATCCACTCCTGCGATATTTCAACCAAAGTCACAACTGGAGAAATTTTTCGTCTTCCTCCGTATCGTAGAGATCCTCATCATACTCACGGCGCTCATCGGCAACTTCTTGGTCGTGTATTCATTCATCATGTCCAATAAACTACGAACGAGTGTCACAAATTATTTCGTAGTATCTTTGGCGATATCCGATTTATTGACCTCAGCATTAGTGATGACGTTTAAAGTGGAATACACTCAAAACAGATACAAATGGAAGCATGGCGAGCTAGAGTGCGGTCTTTATACCACTATGTATTTACTGGCCGTGCCAAGTTCCGTTATAAATCTCTGCGCTGTCACAGTAGATCGTTACTTGGTCCTGAGGATGCCTCTTCGCTATGAGTCCCTCATGACTCCGCGGAGGGCAGTTTCTATGATCGGCTGCGTCTGGACGTACGCAATCTTTTGGGCGTGTCTCCCTCTAACGGGCTGGAGATCCCATACACCCATGATTCAACGCGGCCGGTGTTACTTTGTGACTACAACAGCGTACAATATCACAGTCAATGTCATAAATTTCTTACTACCCATGTTATTCATGGCAATTTTTTGGGCTCTTATCTGCTCCATTGTCCTTCAGCACCGCGAAAGAGTCAATGAACAAGAAAGAAATATATCTTTCAACACGAACGAGTCCGCGCCAAATTCTACCAATACCCTGTGCAGCCGAGATGCGTCATCGATGCAACTCGAACCGACTGCCAGAAAAAAAAAGACAGGAAAGAAAAAAAGGCTGCGAAATTTTAGTGGATGCCGATACATTGGAATCATTGTTGCGCTGTTTTATTTTTGCTGGCTACCTTATGTGATGTTCAGCTTGATTGCAAACATTTGCAAGCGGTGTATTAATCATTCTATATCACAGATGTTGGCTGAAACATTCCTCGCGTTAGGATTTTTAAACTCTGCTCTAAATCCATTTTTTTATCCATTCCACGACAAACGGTTCAAGGAAGCGATTAGAGACATTTGGAAGAAACTGCGAAGTAAGAGTTTCTTAAGGGTGCTATACCGCAAAGAGAAAGTTTTGGAGATGGCGAGGCTAGAAGTTGCAGTCCGTGGCTAGTAAAATCAGTAGGAAAAAAGTGCGGGAAAAAAGAGTACGGGGGGAAAAAGGGGGAGAAATTGCAACTGATTAGATCATGACTAGTTTAAGTTTTGCATCTGATTGGGTGAATAGGTGGTATGAAGTTTGTAAGCCATAAAAATGCGCACAGGATCTGAAAGCATTGCGTTGGACTAGCATCCCATTCTGGGAGATTGGACTCCACTCCCAACTCAGAGACTTGACGTGGGTTGACCACGTGGAGATATTGGCCACTTGGCCACACGCAAACGCACGCACACACACACACACACACACACACACACACACACACACACATACACACACACACACACATACACATAAATTAAAATAAAAGAGATAAAATCTAAATTAACAAAAGGAGTTGTGTAGGCCACCTTAGATGAAACCATCACCAACCGTAAACAAGTTTAAGCATTTAAGTGAGCAACGTTTGTGACATGTCAATTATTCTTCCCATGAAAAACTTAAAATGATTTCGTTGTTGTTATTGTTGTTATTGTTGTTTCTGCTTTATCTGTAACTGAAATACAAATCTGGAGTAATTCTACCGGGGTCACCAACTATTAAAAGAAAGTTTCTGTCAAGTGCTGAACTTTGAGCACTCTCAAGGATTAAGAAGGGAAAAAAGCCGACAAATATCTGACTAGCGTTCTCGGCTGACTAGCGTTCTCATGCCTCTTTCATCACTGCACACACCCTATTCGCCTTGTCCTACTTCCCTTTTACACGTTCCCCTTAAAACACAGTACCTAATTCTCTAAGAATGCATTCATCATCATCATCATCGTCGTCGTCATACTCTATTTGATATAGTAGGTTAAATCAAAGGTAGCTAGAGGCTGATGTGGACCTACTGTCTACGAAATTCGGCTGAAGCTATCTAGGTATACTATTATCAAATTGGATCAAATTAATGGCGTCATGAAGTCGCCGAAACGTCGGGATTTTATATCGTTCGTTTTTACCTGTCTATGTATTATTAAATCTTTGTTAATATGATCAAATTACAATACTAAAAATATCTAGATCTTGATTTTTAAAATAAAGGCAGCCAGAGGCAGATATGGGCCTATTGTCTACGGAATTCGGCTAAAGCTATCTAGGTATACTATTATCGATTTGGATCAAAATTACAACGATAAAAATGTTTACATCTTGATTCTTAAAATAAAGGTAGCCAGTGCTAAAGCTATCTAGGCATGCTATTATCAAATTGGATCAAAATTACAACACTAAAAATGTTTAAATCTTGATTCTTAAAATAAAGGCAGCTAGGGGCTGATGTAGGCCTATTGTCTATGGAATTCAGCTAAGCAATTATTATCAAATTGGGTCAGATTACAATACTAAAAATATTTAAATCTTGATTCTTAAAATAAAGGCAGCCATGGGCTGATGTAGTCCTATTGTCTACGGAATTTAGCTAAGCAATTATTACCAAATTGGATCAGATTACAATACTTAAAATACTTAAAATCTTGATTCTTATGGGAGACCATACATGCTTCTTTCAGAAAGCTGAGACTGTTAATAAAGTTCTTATGACGACGTTGTTTTAGAAGTTCTTAAAGTTCTTGAGGGAGTGGGACAGTTCGAGAGAGGTAGAGGGAGAGGTAGGGCGCTCGAAGAATTATAACAGTGAACAGATTTTGCGAAACAATGGTCAGTGAGGAAACCGCGCTATGCAAATTCACATCGACCTCATCCTGAAGGTTTCGTCAGAGAGGCTAAATTTGCACGTGTTTTAAAAATGTCTCTCAGATCATTTACATTTTTCGGTCGCTCGCAGTCTGAACCGATTCACTCCTCAAGGCAAAATGGTTAGAAAAACTCGTCTACAAGTCAATTTTAACGTTTAAACAAGGCCAGAAGCAATTTGGAAACGTTTGTGTTTTATGAACTGACATTAAGTGAAAACCTACCATCAATTTCATCTCAACAAAGCCCAAGGTAAGAGTCAGCGGAGTTTAGTGAGGGAGTGAGTGAGGACTTTAGTTTAGCACGATAAGTAAAATCAGCATTGCTGGTGGGGTCGTGCAAACAATAACTACGAAAAAATAAAATACTTAAACATATGTACAATTTAGAATTAAGACTTAAAAGCTAAGACCTATCGGAAATATTTGTAGTCGGTATCTCTGTTTTTAGTTATGGCTAAAATCGGTTCAAAATTTATTTTATCTGTGTCAAATTTACTCAACTTGCACGTTGTTATACATAGTGCTTATGAGAAAATTCTCAGATACATTGACAATCAAAGCGTAGGCGTGTCTTGCTGGTTCTCGACTAAAGCTCTGTTTGAAACATTTCAAGGAAAAATCATGAATGATTTTAATACAACTGCCCGCCTAAGCTGGATTTGCTTGGCAGCGGTAACTTCAAAAAGAATCAAGACGAAGAGTGATCTTGCCAAGGACGTGATGAGAATTTTAAATAGATATGGCCGCAAAGCAAATAACATGATATCAGAACTTTTAACGCTTTGAGAGCTCTTATTACTTATTTCGTCACTACGGTTAGACATAAAAATGGCGCATTGTTTTATTAGTAATGAATGAATTTAAAGATGTTTTTAAAAAGAATGGTTTCATCTTTGTTGTTTTTTAATGTGCCGCGGCTGTCAGAGTTTTTTTTATTTTTTAAATATTCAATTGAAAAAGGAGTCTAGTTTGAGGGACAAAAAGTAACCTATTATTGTCCTCGCCATTTTCCTTTTCTTATTTCCGAATTGCCCTTGGCTTCTTTTTCAAAACGAGGCCTGGTGCTCAACCATTCTTGTGAAAATGAGTTTAATTTGCATGTGAATGAAAACTTATAATCTTATGTGTATGAAAGGATGAGCACCAGGACTCGTTTTGAAAATGAGGCCGAGGGTTATTCGGAAATGGGCTATTTAATTGTCGTAAAATCTTTTGAAGCACAAGAAATAATATTTTTTTTCACGTTTGGATTAATGAAGCCCCATTCATATTCACGTAGTTAAGAATTTTTATCCTATACAATGAAATATATGAGATTCATATATTTTGAACTGCGGTATTAGATACGTATAATGCACGATCCTCGCAGTAGATAGCGCTATTTAAGCAATAGCGAAAATCAGACCTGAAAAAAATCAGGCCTGTACGGGACTCGAACCACTGACCTCTGCGATACTAGTGCAGCGCTCTACCAATTGAGCTATTGCTTAAATAGCGCTATCTACTGCGAGGATCGTGCATTATACGTATCTAATACCGCAGTTCAAAATATACGAATCTCATATATTTCATTGTATCTGATTTATTCCTTTCACGGGTTTATTACGAATCAACTTAACGACCTGCTCCCAGTTGGCTTGTTAGCTCAATTGGTAGAGCGCTGCACTAGTATCGCAGAGGTCAGTGGTTCGAGTCCCGTACAGGCCTGATTTTTTTCAGGTCTGATTTTCGCTATTGCTTAAATAGCGCTATCTACTGCGAGGATCGTGCATTATACGTAATTTTTATCCTGTTTGTTAACATGTTGTTTAATAATAGTCCATTTTACAGTTGTGTGCTTGGTTGCCAAGCCTTTGAACGGGAGTGAGGCTAGGGGTGACCTTGTTATGATACAAACCTGCCTTTCAAATGTAAATTACTTTATTATCATGCTAAGTAATACAGGTCTCTATCACAACAAGGTCAGCTTCAGCCTCCCTCTGAATCAAAGGCCTGGCAACTAAGTACACAACTGTAAAATGACCTATCGCGTTCTTGTATCTCCGTCAGTGATCCTAGTAGAGGCTGATCATAATCATGAAGAGCGAGAGTGAAGTTGAAGTTGAACACAACTCAACTGGACTTAAGTTGTTCAAGAGCCGACGAAAGTTGGAAATTTATTATAGAGGTAACAAGTGTAAATTAGAAAAGCTCAGTGCCACTTTTGTTTTCACGAATTTAGTGTGAAAAAAATTCAGATTTTTTTTCATGTCAACACCAAAAGAAGATGCTAACCTAGGTTTTGTTTTAGACGTCAAATGTTACTGTCTATTGGTGACTTGAAAGTACCCCACCAATGTCAAGAAAGAGGCTGAATCAATTAAAATTCATTTGGTCCCCAAAAATGTCAGGAGTCTTTCAAACATCTTATTTAGAGAAATTTTGTCAAGAAATACGTTTGTAGAAACAAGATTGACCTATAATTCAATTTAGAAATCATTTCAGACACTTAAAACTTAATATTAAAAAAGTGGGGATCTTTCCCAGAAGTAGTAATCTTAATTCGTTAGCCTTAACGTTTTTTCTTTAGTCAAAAAGTCTCTACTTTAGACAGAATTCAACTTCAATTCAACTTTTCAATATTTCTTATTAGTCGATAAAGCATAATCAGGCTTGCTCAAATCTCACCGTGAAGCTCGAGATTTCCTTTGTCTTTGAGTTAAC
This sequence comes from Stylophora pistillata, assembly GCF_964205215.1. NCBI lineage: Eukaryota > Metazoa > Cnidaria > Anthozoa > Scleractinia > Pocilloporidae > Stylophora > Stylophora pistillata. The sequence continues at coordinate 22,534,070 of NC_142532.1, forward strand.
GTTTCCATTTTAAGTTTTTTGATATAAAAGCTGATGTTGTTGAGTTAATTTTTGCCAATTTTTTTGTTCCGCCAAATTAATTAGATTTCGCTGTTTATATTGTTGTAAACACTCAGAATTGTTATAGCCAATAAAACTTGCAAACAAATAAAAAACTTTTTTCCCACTTTTGTTTCTTCTATTCTTTTTATTGAATAAACAAAATGAAAAAAAAAAACACTTTTAAAAGGGCCTGGAAACTAGTCAGAATGTAGGCTCTCTGTTTTACTTTTTTTTGCGTATGGAGGGTTGCCAAAAGGAAAAAATTTCTGCGAATTTGAACAGTACATTATGTTAAATCAAACCATATACTGGAATTTTGATGGGAGTAGTATATTTTTTGATCAACACAAGACACAATTCAAAAGCGCAGACCTTTTATTCCATGGACAAATTTCCCGTCAAAAGACTTAATTTTTTTGTGATTATTTCATTTAACTTCATAGTTCTACCGAGAAAAACTTTCCTGCCATAAGACGTTGTTTTTGGAATAGCAGATATTAGATCTGAGCCCGCGAAAAAGCGGTTTTGTTTAAAAATGCACGGAATCGAGGCACTTGGGCCAAAGGCTTTGTAAATTCTCAAAGGTATCACCGTATATTTCAAAATAAGTCGCATTTTACGCAATTTTTTTACTTTTATCGACAATGCGAAGCATTCTAAAGGCAAAGATAGCAATGGTTAGACATTGTATTGCATTCGGATGCAACAACCGGAGCGATAAACCACACTGCAACATCTTGGCCGAAAAGTCATCATCAATCGAGCGTCTTGCCTTCGGAGCCTTCCTTTTGGTTTTCTGTTCGGAGAAACTGAATATTGTCGGAACTGAGTCTGACTTAAGACTTACTTTCCGGCCAGCATATGACTTGGAAAAGTCTTCCTTTTCAAAATGTTTAATGCGTAAGAGGAAATTTTACTTACGGGCGTGTTTTCCCGTTTAATCTTGACTAGCCAAGTCGCCAGAAGTTTCTTGTTGCTCAGTGGCAGTGAATGCCACGAAAGATGCTTGCAATGCGGTTTATCGCTTTTAAATGTGCAGTTTTTTTTTTAAGTAATAAATTTCTTGTTGCGCAGAGGTTGCTTTTTGGGCACAAGCGCGCGAATATTTCTCAACGAGTATTTCCCATGGACAATAAATCAACTTTATTTCATTCGATAAAATGCATGGAGTCTTGTATCTTCATCCTTTGAACCTGAAAGGAAAAGAAATGATTAATGACAATGGTTTCGAGTATACTTCAACAGATAGTCGAAGCATTAACCTTTAACAATTATACGCCGAGGGCGAGGTGAATATCGTCGAATAATCCCCGAGACGAAGTCGAGGGGATTATTCGACAATATTCACCGAATCGGAGGCGAATAACTGTTTTAGTATAATTTTAGAGCTGCACAACTGAGAAATCTCTAAAATCTTAACATTATAGTAACATTTATTAACATTTTAGTTTAACATTTTATATAAACCGCGCGGAGCGTCTTATATAGCGTCATTTAAGGAGCCGCTCGACCAATCAGATTACTGGAAACTCTTTGCTCAGCTCTGAAATTATACTAATAGACGTTAGAGACCGTGGGACTCTGAGACGAATTCGATATCAAGCACAAAGTTTGATTTTAAGATCTTAATGGAATTTATTAGACTTAGCTGAAACCTTTCGTGGTTGAAAACTATAGAGCTTCTGTATTGTTTTCGCATTCTGCTTTTGACATTAAAGCTCTTTTCGCAAAAACACGTTATAAAATGAAATGCGTTTTTCGTGCCGAAATGGCACCGATTAGAGCATGCCTGGAAATCTTCTAGTCTTCAAAACTAAATGTTTCCTCCTTCTACTTAACAACAACAACTTTTTAATTCCACCCACCCACCCACCCCTTGCAAATCTAAGAACACGATTCTAGCATTATGCTCATGACATATGAATAAATGTTTCATCTGAGAAAGTCAAGGCAAGGTCTCAAGATGGCTTGTAATCTTTGAAACCGCTTTCTCGTCTTAAGAATTTTGTGACAAGTTCACGAGTCGTGTTGATCAGATACTTTTAGTAGATTTATGTCGTGTCTATTGTAGTAATGAATAAAGGCTGATAGTTTCGAAAGAAACTGTTTGGGGCTGCGTCGGTGGGAGTAACGAAATAATTTGGATATATCAACAAAGTTGACGTGGTAAATTGGCCACCGTAACGATTACAAAAGCGGACGTTTCGAGCGTTAGCCCTTTGTAGTAAGATCCACGAGAAGTCGAAAATTGTTACCAAGGCAGTGTCTAGAGAAGCGAGACTGCTCCTACTTTTGACCTTTTAGATAGGTAACGAACACTATTTTTGTGGTAGGACACACTTTCTTTTTAAATTTGAAGGATCTTTGAAATGGACTCAAAGATAATACAAAAATCTATAGAATTCTTACCTTTCTTGCCATCGAAAAGCCACCCTTGTAATTATTTCGCCCTTGTAATTATTCGCTCCGACGAAGGGCTAACGCTCGAAACGTCAGCTTTTGTAATCGTTACGGTGGCCAATTTACCATTGCAACTTTGTTGATATATCCAAATTACTTCGTTACCCCCACCGACGCAGCCCCAAACAGTTTCTTTAGAAACTATCAGCCTTTAACCTTGTAATTACACGGGTCGTTTAAAGTTCGATTCTGCCGATCCAGATTAAATGTTTTGTTATCATTATCATTCAACTGCAAATCGTCTAGTAAGTTCCTATTTAGAGTCTAAATCTTCAGATCTAAATTTTTCATTTCGACTATAAACAATCAAAGAACTTTAGTGAACGCGACACACAACAGCCAGGACATAATATATAAGGGACTAGTCGAGGGGGGGGGGGGGGAAATCACATGGTCTTCATGTAGATTAGAGGAAGGTCGGCGACACAACCAAAATCCTCACCGCCGCCCCCCCCCCCCCCGGTGATAATAAGACTGATCCCTAAATGCAAACATTAACTGACCTGTAATGACAAAATCTGTCCTCGTGATCTTGGTCTTGTTCCTGATCCACAGATGTTCGTCCCTTTCGGATGTGAAGTTGACTGATAAAAGATGAACAAATGATTGGCTCTAAAAAGATCAAGAAAATATTGCGTTTACTGCGCACAAAAAAAGAAGCTTCACATAGGAGGGAGAAGGACCTCCGCATTAAGTTGACAGGGATTATAATTCATTATTTTCTCCTTCAATAATAGAATTATTTAGTGACCCCTAATAGTGACTAGCATCAAGTTTTCCTTACAATATCACCCCTAAATCACACATTTTAAGGTCACGACAATAAAAAAAATGATCACCAACAAAAGCTACTCTTCAAGCTTTTAACTGTGTTAATGCTTATCGCTTGATTACTTAACCCTTTCACTCTCGAGATCTCAGTGGTAATTCTCCTTACTGTTTGCCATACAGTTCTTATGATGTAAGTTCAGAGAATTTGGTAACGGATCAACTGATGATCCCCCAAGTGATATTTTTCTATTTTTCTTAATTTTCATTGCTTGTGTGCTTGATATTGTATTGAAAATATAAGGAGAAACTCTTATGACTTCTTATGAGTATGAGTCTTCTGTAGAGAGAGTAACTAATGAGAGCGTAAACCTTCTTCGTTGGTGCCCCGTTGAATAATTAACTCAGATACCAAGATTTGAAAGTCCTGCATAGGTTGCCTTTAACTAGCGAAGGCTTTCCTAAGGTACTTAAAATTATAGATAACTGAAATAAAGATGCAGGAGAACAAATAAGATGACTTACATAAACTCAAAGAAGACTAAGCAGCTCTCACTTCATTGCCATGAATCTGTTGGCTTGACGATGTCGGGTTCTGTCCTGGTGTACCGGTTCACAAGGGAATTACCATTGTTCTTTCTTTGTTTAGGAGTCATTGGTTAGCTGTTGTGTATTGTTCGGTCTTTTGTATCGGCTCTTGTGAACCGGTACACGAGGACAGAACCCGATGTCGACTGCAAATCACTTGTGAAGTTCGCTGTGCACCAAAAACCGACATTTTAAACCATCCAGCGTTTACGCTTCATCCGTCAGACGTTAGGAGTGTTATGTAAACAGAAGAAAACGTTTTCTCTGACCAAAAACTGGGATTTAAGGCTGGTAGTTTTAAAACAAACAACCAAGTAATGTTCTGGGCTCCACGTGTGGAGCTGACTCAACAAAATTGAATTAAAAATAAGAGTTAATATATTTGCATTGCAAATCACACATTTCACATGCCTCTCAATATATTATGCGAGAAGGGGGTGGGGGAAAATACGAATGGGAGAGGAGGAGAGATATGAAAAGTCGCCTCTCTCAGTGCAAGTATGATCAGGAGACAGATTTTGAAAGTAAAAACAAAAAATATTGAATTTTGTCCTCTTTCTTTCCTTAGCTACGTGGTGGTTGGTGGTTGTGGACTATTTCGAACGAATTAAATCTACATAAACGAGCGCACACGCGCATGCATGCGTGTGAGTAGTTTGTACGTGAGAGTGCGCAGAAAGGCGGTGGTTCCTCTATTTCAAACTACTTTACAAATGCAACATCTGAGGGGGAGGGGGTTCACGGTTTACATCAGGACAAAGTCTACTTACATACCCCATAGCTTCAAGGACATGGAAACCGGAATAGGCGTTTTATTTAGGAAGAGGGTGGAGTGATCGTTTTCGTTAACACGACCCTGGGGCCAACGCAGTGCGTGTAACTCATTGTGGGAAAGCATTGATGCACTGCACTTCCTTTACACATTTTCCTATTCCCCTCCTTCCCCCCCCCCCCCCCCCCCCCGTATATGAGAACCTAAAAAACGTATGGTCTGCAATGCGCGCAAACCTAAGCTTATTCTTTAAGAGCAATACGTTTCAATAAAACATTCATTTGTATATGTATATATATATACATCAATATATTTAACGATTATTCGACGAGCGCTCGTGGAATAATTGTTTCTATAAAACGCCCCCAAGAAATTATTATTTTGTAAGAAGAAACTGGATTTTTTAGCTCCCTTTTGATTTTAAGCTGACGCGTACCCTTACCATATTTGTAGATTATGGTATATTGGCTCATATACCATAATGGCTAAGCCAATAAAAAGTCTTGAATTGCATTATCCAATGATCCAGTTTTTAATAAACATCAATATACATGTAGAATAAACACTCCTGTCACGCTCATCTATTACCATGGACGGATTTTTCACTTACATATTAATATGACCATGGTGGATTATATTGTCATTTTTGTTACTTATTAGGGAGAGCTTGGATGAACCAGGCTAATTAGTACACAGCCGATGGTTGACTTACTGAAGAAAAAAAAGCGATCTCATATCGCAGTGATCAAAGTTTCATTAAGTTGGATTTACTTCTGTGTAATGCTTCCACGAAACAATCTGTATCGGACATTTCAGGAACTCGTATGAAATTTCAAAGAAAATCTGTGGTTATCAAGCATCAGATACTGGGAAAACTTATTCTAGAATGGGCACAAATATGAACAATTTATCGACAGACTGATTAACATGCACCAAATGGCATTACGTCTGTGTTTGATAATACCTTGACAGTACTTACGTGGAGATTTTTTTTTTCACTAGCAATCCCACAGAACTGTTTTGTAGTAGGCCTCTAAATGTCGTATACACAATGACTAAATTTCTCGATGAACGTTGAACAGACTGCAACTGAGTTTACATATGTATAACAGATTCACTTAAAATTATAGTGTATTTTTAGTGTAAAGATTGCAGTTTTGGTTTCTGAAAGTGCACGAGACCAGTTGCGAGGGGACTGGAGAAGAGAATAGGACTCATTCCTTTGCGTCTCCAACAATAAGGTTTTTTTTCCTTTTATATTAGCTACTTTGCTAGACACAAGTAAATAATTTATCTTATTGCTCGTTCAACCATTCCGTAGCAATTCTTATAATATGCGTTCTAAGACAGATCGCCTTTGTTCGCACAACCGAGCACTTTCTTCAGAGTTCGTAATAACTGTTGGTGTTGATCCATAGAACGTCCATCAACGCTCTAGATAAAAACTACGCCTTTGCCCTGTGATGGAAATAACCTTACAAAAGCCTTGCTTCTCAATTTTTTCCACATGTCTCTAAACGCTGCTTTAAAATGTTTATCGTGGAACGGGTACAGAAATGGATTGAGGGCTGAGTTGAGGAAACCAAGCGCTAGAAAAGCCTCGTAGAGAAAATACGGAATGTGGGCCTGGCATGGTCTACAGATGTTGGCTATGAAGCTTAAGCTGACGTACGGAAGCCAGCAGAAATAAAACAGTATAACAATAAAGCCAATGAAACGAGATCCGCGAACATTACGCTGCAATCGTTTTTTCTCCGTTTTTTCATTTCGCGCCGTGAGTTGAGTCATTGGATGGACTTCTCCGTTCATGTTGTTGCTGGAATTCGACGATTCGTTGGTGTTAAGCGAGAGACTTCTCTCTATCTTCAGAACTCTTTTGCGATGCTTGTGAACTATGGAATAAATAAAGACCCAGAATATTGCCATAAAAACCATGGGAAGTAAGAAGTTTATAATATTTACCAAATTATTGTATAAACTTGTGGACGTATGGTAACAATGGCCGTTATATATCACAGATCCTCCGGGAGTTGGAGCGTGCCAGCCCAAAACAGGCAGACAAGACCACGTTATAGCGTAAATCCACAAACAACAGATGATGAAAACAGCTCTTCTTGGCGGCATAAGGGACGTGTAACGGAGTGGCATCCTTAGGACGAGGTATCTATCCACAGTGACTGCGCACAAATTGATTACAGAGCTCGGTAAGGCCAGTAAAAACATTGTTGTATAGAGATTGCACATGAATAAGCCATGCGTCCAACGGGGATTCATGGAAATGTCCGCTGTGAATGTAGTGACCAGTCCTGAGGTTAAGATGTCTGACACGGCCAATGATATTACAAAATAGTTCGTGACACTCGTCCGAAGTTTTTTGTAGGCAACAAAAGCGTACACGACGAGAAAGTTGCTAACTAGTGATACGACAGCTATGATAATCTCGGCTATAACCACGAACATCGTAAAGGATCGATTCCAATCATCCGGTTGAAACGCTGGCCGCAATGAGGGAGCAGTCTGCAAGGGGTCAGTCACATTCGAAGAGTTCGTGTAGTTTGCCATGTCTCCTCGTGATTTTGTCTGCTTTTCTCACCTGAAAGAGCATTCAAAATGAGGAGTGTTAAGTGATGACTTTTCTGATCTAAAATTTGCCATTCATTTCCCTATTAAAACATGACTAGCTACGGTAAGCTTTCCTTGTAAGAGAAATTAATAAAAACAATCTGATTATCAGATTAAAATATATTACGAAATTCGCGACTTGTTGTCGTTTTTGTTTACTGATGGCATTAATATTTTTCCTGCCACCGCGGTAGAACATGACTCGATGAAAGAAGGTGTTTTTTCCTTCAACAAATAACCGCGAGGGAACTCACGGAATTTTCGTCAAAAAAAGTCGTCATTCGCAAATTGTCAGCTACTTGAAATCCTATTCACTTCACAATTGACGATGGACAGGATAAGCAAATCCCTTGAAAAGAACCATTCTTAATAATCAGTCTAGAAAGATTTCCTAATAAATTCATAGGAAGAAATAAAACGCATTACGTGTTGTTAGCGGCGTTCTCAGCATCCAAAAAGTCTTTTTGAAGCAAATCTAATTTGTGCCAATTATCCACGGCATTTAATGTGTTACCGCACCATCAAAGGCGAGACAGGTCAAATACAGTCATTTGTCTGTCTGTCACTATTGATTTACACGAACGTTTGAGTTTTTGTAACCAATTTTTTTTTCTTAAGAAAATTTCAAGTCTCAAATTTGAACTGTTTATTATTTGCTAGCACTCAGTTGGCAATTTTCGTAATAAAGGTTTCAGGAAAGTGCTTTAGAATCATACATATATGTATTACATTAGGTACAGAAGCGCCGGAAACTCCGTGAGAGGTTGACAGTTGCAACCACAAATATTAAAATTTTCATAACCTCGATTTTCATTTTTCTGTATAGTATCTTTGCGGATAGCGTCCAGGAAAATGGCTTATTGCGATAGAATTTTTCTTGCCTTTGCGCTTACTTTCGTATTATTTCAGAAATACTCTTTCCATCGTTGTCAACGTTCGCTGGAGAAAGATTTCTAACGAAAGTATATTTTCGATGCAAATGGTTTCCTAATGTCGATAATCAGAAACAGGTGACCACAATTAATAATGTATTCCTCTTGATATATTTTAGCTAGTATATCTAACAATCTGGCTGAGGTACATCTTATCACAGTTTGCTATCATGAACGGAAATTTTTCCCCGCCAGTTTTTTTTTTCGAAGTGAAACGACAGCAAAAACACAACATGTGAATTCATTCATAGTTATTGTTGAGATGAAAAGTCTTAGCTTGCTAAAAACAACTTTTTATCTTAATTAATATGTATTCATAACGGAAGATGACTATCACAAATTCCCACTTGACACATCTCCGACTAAATAAGCTTGGGACTGAGTACAAAACTAAACCAAGTTCGCTCGGACGAAGGGCTAACGCTCGAAACGTCAGCTTTGAAAATCTTTACGGTGGCCAGTTTACGTTATCAACTCAGTTGGTAGAACCAAATTACCATGTTACCCCCACCGACGCAGCACCACAGTTTCTTTAGAAACTTACTCCCCTTTAAATCACGTTTAGTCCCACTTAAAAAAAATCACTATTTCATACGACACATTTACAAAGGTTATGTCCGTTTTGCATCACAAAGGTAGTTAACGAAAGTTATCTGGGATTGCTTTGTTTTTGCCTTATTTCGCTCTGTGATTGGTTAAGAAAACTCGCGCTGCTCTCTCAACCAATCAGATGCACAACTAAAATCAATCACGATATAGTGACGTTCGTGCGTATTCTTTTTAATTGTTATTTTTTTTTGCAGTTCCATAAGTGGAACTTAGGTAATATCGAGACACGACTTAGCTATTTGCACTACACGTGCTTGACACACGTGCAGATCATGTAAATTCTCACGTGAATTTTCTTTAAGTTATCATTGGCTCACAACTGTTGAGAATAACCATCAAGTTATGTTCAGTCACATCCTCGGAGACCCAAGGGCTGAGTCGATTTCAAGTTAGGGCGTGAAGAGCCCCTGGCGACATTGTCTTACAAGACAAGTTCCAAACGGTCGCAGTCGTTCTGCCATCTGATTGGTGCCAGAAAATCTTTGTGTTTTTCTGCCCAATCAGAGTGAAGTGTGCTTTAGAGTCCTTTCGTGTGTTTTAACACGGACATACACTACTTGCTCAGTTGCTCGCTATGTTTGTTTGGACCGTGCGACGGAGATTTGCTTGAGGTGAAAAGTTTCATTCTCGGGCCTCTCGGCACACAACGTAGGAGAAATCGATCAGATTGTCAGCGAAAATCTTACCAGAAATTATACTGAATACTTTCGCAGGTATCACTAGAGAACGTGTTTTAAAGTTAGAGAGATTTGTATACAACGCGATGGTTGCAGTCATTGATATGTCGCTTTAAACGTCTAGATTTTTTGCATAATTTGCTGTGACTGAAACTTTGCCAATCCCGTGAAGTTATTTCGTCGCACGGGCCACGCAGGTATGTCGAGCAACTGGCGCTTTCGCCTACGTAGCTTTCTGCTTTCTGTGCGCGCCAAAATCTAATCTTAGTAGTAAAGTCGTTCACAATACGGCCAAGGTTGCAGAGAACGTTAAGTTCGTGGACCACATCCAGCAAGTGCTAAGAGAAAGCTTAGCTGTGTTTCCGGTTAGCTAATTAAAATCTGAACAAAAACTTATTAACGAGAACATCGTGGGAAGGAGAGATGTTTTCGGGCAGTTACCGAAGGTGTTTGGAAAGAGTTTAATCTTTCAACTGCTGTCTATTCTGGAAATTTTACTCCGTTAAATCTAAAACTAAGAGAATTCCAGATACTGTAATTTATGATAATGTTTGTTCTACAGATGCGTCTTCCAAGGCGGAACTTTTTAATAAGTTCTTCCACTCAATTTATTCAAAGGATTCAGCTGATGTTAGCTGTCCGACTACAGATGTTGTGAATCCAAATTTGTTACTGAACGTTACAACTACACCATTTGAAGTGCAGGGAATTCTAAGTAGGCTCGACATCAATAAATCACCCGGTGTGGATAATATACCATCAAGAATTCTACAAATCTGTGCGAAGGAATTGTCGGTTCCCTTGTCGCACTTGTTTAACTTATCCCTAAGCTCAGGAGTCATGCCCACCTTGTGGAAATCCGCTAACATCACTCCTATACATAAGAACAATGATAAGGAATTCGTGGAAAATTACAGATCAATTTCCCTGTTACCTATTCCAGCTAAATGTTTAGAGCGTCTTGTGCATACTGCTGTTTACGCGCATATTTCGCCCTATTTATCTGAGTGGCAGCATGGATTTGTGAAGGGGAAATCTTGTGGGTCACAATTGGTTCTCACTCATTATCAGTGGGTCACAGCTTTGGATGAGGGACGACAGGTGGATGTTGCTTTCCTGGACTTCTCCAAGGCTTTCGACAGAGTGAATCATTCAATTTTACTGCGGAAGCTCTGTAATTTCGGAATTTCTGGCTCCCTACTACAGTGGTGTGAGAGTTACTTGAGTAATCGTTGGCAAAGAACTGTGTTGGATGGCGTCTCCTCCACTTGGTTAGAAGTTCCGTCCGGTGTCCCACAGGGCTCCATTCTGGGGCCGCTATTTTTTGTAGTTTTTGTGAATGACTTGCCCGATGTTGTTCTCCCTGGAAATACCATTGCGCTTTTTGCTGATGATTGTAAAACTTCAAGAGTCATTGATGATGTTAGTGATCAATTCTGTTTTCAACGGGACCTGGATAATCTTCATCATTGGAGTATTCGCAATGCCATGGCTTTTAATGTCAAAAAGTGCAAAGTTATGAGATTAACAAAGAAAAGGCAACCTTTAGTCTCTAATTATTCCTTGGACAATTCTCTCTTGGAAGAAGTTAGAGAATTCAAAGACTTGGGAGTTACAACTACTGACAATTTTATCTGGAACTCGCACATTGATATTATTGTGTCGAAAGCAAACAAAATGTTAGGGCTAATTAAAAGGACTTGTAGAGGTCTGGATGATACTACGACTCTGAGAACTCTTTACTGCGCGTTAGTTCGATCGAATGTTGAATACTGCTCTGCTGTATGGTCACCCTACACCAAAAGGAACATAGAAAAAGTTGAAAAAGTACAAAGAAGAGCAACCAAGTTCATTTTAAAGACTGAGGACAATTATGAGACTCGTTTAAAGAAGCTAAACTTGATGTCACTAGAAAATAGGAGATTTCTAGCTGATGTTACTTTTTTATATAAAGCTCTCAATGGAATAAGTAACATCAATATCGATTCATACGTAGATTTTTATTCTAATGCGGATCATTATTCATTTAGGAAATACGATGATTTATCTCTTAAGAAGAAATATGCAAGAACAAATCCACTTAAATATAGTTTTTTTCACAGGATAGTTGACTCCTGGAATCTTTTGCCCTACGATACTCGTAAGGCAGCAAGTGTTGATGTTTTCAAGCGGGGAGTCAAGAAATGTTTACTGGATCGTGCATTAAATTAGTTATTATTGTTGAACTATTGATTTTATTTTGATTTTATACTTTACTTTGTAACTTATTTTAGTAGATATTCATTGGTGATCTGTTCTTTATGGGGTCCTGGACTCCTTTACAGATTATCCGTATGGCTATTTATATTAGTTTTGTTGTTATGTATTACTATTAATGCCATTAAATTGTAATAAATAAATAAATAAATAAATAAATAAATAAATAGAGTGTTGAAATTCTTGAGCTAGGAAGGCTACGGATTCTCTTCTAGTCCCTTGGTCATTATCATTTCACCTCTCCTGTCGATTGTTGAAGACCAAGTTAAATACCTTTGATCATTGAAATGGATCCGATGCTGTTTTCGGTGGGAAAAACAAAACCAAAGACCAAGAAATATTGGATGGGAAGGGCGGGTTTGCTTTATTGCAAATGTCAGCTAAGAAGTACAGGGTCATCTACCCACATCTAACAAGCAAAAGTTTCCACGCTTAGCTTTTCATTTCTTTCAAGCGAAGATGAGATTAGATTTTAGCACGCACAAAAAGTTGCGCAAGTATTAGTTTCTCGACATACCTGCGTGGCCCGTGCGACGAAATAACTTCACGGGATTGGCAAAGTTTCAGTCACAGCAAATTATGCAAAAAAATCTAGAAAGATTTAAGCTTAAATCTCGTTTAACGTTTAAAGCGACATATCAATGACTGCAACCATCGCGTTGTATACAAACCTCTCAAACTTTAAAACACGTTCTCTAGTGATACCTGCAAAAGTATTCAGTATAATTTCCGGTAAGATTTTCGCTGACAATCTGATCGATTTCTCTTACATTGTGTGCCGAGACTGAAACTTTTAGCCTCAAGCAAATCTCCGTCGCACGGTCCAAACAAACATAGCGAGCAGCTGAGCTAGTAGTATATGTCCGTATTAAAACACACGAAAGGACTCTAAAGCACACTTCACTCTGATTGGGCAGAAAAACACAAAGATTTTCTGGCACCAATCAGATGGCAGAACGACTGCGACCGTTTGGAACTTGTCTTGTAAGACAATGTCCCCAGGGGCTCTTCACGCCCTAACTTGAAATCGACCCACAGCCCCTGGGTCTCCGAGGATGGTTCAGTCAACGATGTCAGCAAAATCGTGTCACGTGGTACAAACGTGTAAAAAGTCGACAAAAAATTATAGACTGAGGCCTTTTTATCATGTAGACGAATTGAAAAATTAAGTAATGATAATGATGATGATGAAGATTTGTTATTGCTGAGAGAGAGGTGTGGTCGATAAAAGATTTAACTACAAAAGACTTCGTTTCTCTCCCCGAAGTCCAATCCATAAACCTTACCACTCTACGTTTTCTGCTAACTCAGTTAATAAAAGTATAAACGTTATTAATCTTTTATGTATTAATGAGATTACAAAGTTGCCTCGAGCGAATTTTTAAAAAAACTTTGACCGGGGGATCACTCATTATTTATCGCCAGGGGGGGCAAGGGAGGATTTTTGGGGGATCACATGGTTTTCAGGGCGAACGGAGGAAAAATTAGTCATTACTTACCCTAACAGATTATAGAGGGGAGAACTATAAAAAAAAGTGATTGCCAATTAACTGGTAATGAGGGAGGGAATCGATCATGAGAATATTAAAGAGCCTTGGGGGGAGGAGGGGGGACTAGGTACTCTTAATTATGACACAACCAAAATTCTCCACTATCCCCCCTCCCCAGGTGGTTAATGTTGACAAGTCCCAAAAGCCGATTATCCGTAAATGGTTTTGCGATGAAGAAAAAAAGTTGGTAGATGCTACGAGCTAAAATGATTCAAAATGATTCTTATTTTTCTGTAAGCTTTCGTACAAGGTAACAATGAAATTAACATCTCTAGCCATGAGGATTGGTGGACAAAACAATTAACAAATGTAAGGTAGCTTTGAGTTTACGCCTTCTTACAGCTTGTATATCAGTAGGGCACTTACGAACTAATTCACACAAACATGAAAAAACAACACTTTAAAAATACTTGTTAAGATGACATGGGTTGTTATCACAATGTACAGCTGAGCTTACTAAAAAAGAGCGACAAGATTATGAACGCACTGCTTGATCACTGTCGTTAAGAATTACACCAGGCTAAGAGTTTTTGCACAAATTTGGAAACAAGAATCAACCTGCACAAAATCACGGACAAAACAGCACAACCTACAGTTAAGAAGTTTTCGTTTGAATAGTCACACGCTAATATATTGTCCTCAAGCTGGAAAATTCGAGGCCAAATGATTTAAAATGACATCATGGGAATGGAAAAAGAATTCGAAGTTCACGAGCTATCACAAATGATAGAAAATGTCAAGTTGACCCTACCCTTTTTTTTGTCGACAAGTTCTTCACCAAAGGTTTTCAAGCACTAGGTTTCTTGTAGCATGAAGAGTGAGAAATATCTTGCCTCGAAGGTGCAATAGGTCCGTAGCATTTGACAATTTTATCCATATGATGTATAGTATTGCCGGAGCACTTTCTATTTTGAAGCGATTCGACCAAAGATAACAGCTGGGGGCATAATGATAGGAAATGACATGCATTGATGAAAACACTCAATTGGCCGCAAAAAAATCGCCTTTGACACTTTCAGAGGCAATGATGGGCTAAAAACAATGAAAGCCAAAAAGCATGTTATCAGTGCGTTTAATTGTAAAAACCACAGAATAAATTCAGTAATTTTGAGGTTTTATTCAATGTCCAATATGTCCAAAATTTAAGGTTTCGGGAGTAGAGCGACCTTTGAAAAACACATGTTAATAGTTCGTTGATTCAGACCTGTTCAATTTAAATCTGTCTTATTCTTTTCCGAGTGTCTACTCCTCTTCATCATCATCATCATCATCATCATCATCAACTCTTGTGGGCGGCTTGTAACACAAACAACAACACGCGATTGGATGGAGGGGCATGCAAATATTAAATTATTCCACGAGATTGCTTATTTTCAGCTGCTATTTCCCTGGTGGCAAAATATATGAATGAAATTGCGACGATCCTAGAAGCCAACCCGAGCGGTATCTTAGAGCAATTCCAACGAAGATTTTGCATTCCATCTCTCTTAAGACCAAACAAACAAACGAAAATGACGACGAAATGAAGGTATTTTGGCAGCCGAATGCACGAACTATTAGTTACAATTAAAAAGATTGCACTGAAACCTTCAAGTTAGAAGCAAACACACCCAAAAACTTCATTCACAACTTCTTTATAATGACTTTACCGTTAGATTTTCTAACAATTTGAATTAAAAATAAATTTTGAAAAGAAAACGTCTAAACCACGTAGATAAGAATTTATCAAGAATGTGATCAAAACTACGTTGTTCAGTGTTCGCTATGTAATTTGTGGCCTTTATCTTAGAATATTTCTGACAAAGTTGAATTGATATTTCTTTTAACATGAATGTAAGCTGTTATGCTGACAAAATCCATTTTTTTTATAACGTTGCTACAGGATGAAGAAGTTGGCCTTTGTAATCAAATCGTTCACAGTATTTTTACAAGAATCGAGTAGAAATACAATTGTTTGTTTTCCTGTTTATCAATTCCTATCACTGAAACACCGACAAAATTGAAAGCTTTAGAGTTCTTGTTTTAGGCCCGTGTTGTGGTAATTTTAAGATGCTGAAAAAATAAAAAGCACCCTAAAGAGATGCTGCTCATGCAAATGCCTGTATTCTAGGACAATGCAATTGCGTCTAAACTGAGTTTGTTTTTGCCAAACCACGACAGCATTCAGATTTCACAAAAGATCCACAAAGTTTTCTCTTTCACCTTTGATACTTAATTTCCGGCAGTGCCATTAGTCATTGGAGATTTTTCATCTTGTAACCTCCGGAAAACGAATAAACAAAGTACAACAAACATGAAAAGGTTTGCCCGAAGATTTCAGACGAATGTATCAGATGATTGCACCCACGGTTCGCACATTGATCCAAAGAATTGATTGAAAAACTCTCTTCAACGTCGTAGTAAACAGAACCTCATGTAAGAACTGCTTAGTATTTTTCATTTAAATGGTCACACGCTAGGGTTTCATCGATTGAGTACGCCGTGACAAACAGATGATATAAAACAGATGATATAAAACAGACGAATTTTATATCATTTATATTTAAGCTTATATTATTTTTAAACTCTGTAATTTATATTCATATATTTTCCTGGGTACATTAGCATCTCTGTTGTTGGAGGTCTAACAAGCCTCATTTTCATCCGAGTTTAAATAAAGTCATCAACTCATCATCAACACGAATTCACAGCTCGGTTGCTTTCATTTGAAAGGCTCAATCTATAAACTTTAAAGTTAGAAACACTTTGTATAGCATGATAACCAACACCACATAATATAGGGTCTTGGGGTAAACTGTTAGCTGAAAAAGGGGAAAAAAATCAGCAGTCAGGCGTAAAAATTGACAAACTTTTAACCGTTAGTCGTAAAGAAAATTCAAAAGATAATTTTTAATTCAAAAGATAATTTTTATTTTAACCGAAACGGAAAGAAATTAACCGATAGCCGTAAAATGGCCAAAATTCTAACCATTAGCCGTAAAGGCCGAATAACCCCAAGAAATCCTCATAAAAGAGCTGCTTATTAGTTCCACATTTACATAAAAAACCCTCACGGTGGGAGTGAAAAAGAAGGATATTTTTTGTTTTAAGTTCAAGTTCACAGGAAGTTTAAGAATGTTTTTAACATGGTAAGTCATCACTTCAGGGTGTGCCTCGTAGAACCCGAACCTCAAGTCTGAATATACAGGCTATTCTTCGAAAAAACCTTACTGTATGGCCAAAAAAATAAGAAAAAAAAAGAAAGAAAACCGTAGCAGAATTTTCTTGTCTAAGCGGGGTCTACACTACCTTGTACCTACGCCGATTCATTATTGTGCTGCCTCAGGAAATGGGGGGCCTTTGATTACATTTGATTTTATTAAAAATGTCGGAGGATCTCGCGCAAAAAACTTTTTAAATACAGCGCGCACTCTCTAAATCATTCTTCTCTGGAGTAGGAATTTAGCTCCAAAATGTTACCGTTGGTGGCAAGCTTGAGTTTTGTTGGCTACCCTTAACAGTTTTTGCTGTACGATGACCACAAAAGAATCATTCATATGGGATACATCATCACATTTTCATCAAGTACGTTTCTCGTTTCTTGTTCAAGAAAATAAAAAAGTATTACACTTTTTTTTCCGTTTTCACCGCTCTCTAAGCACTGCTGCAAACATGGCGATCGAAGGTTTGCCTTTTGTATTTTATCGTCCTCAAATTTCTCAGTTCCCTTACCATCAACGGTTTAGATGTAAAGGCTAAGTCCCTTTGAAACGTATGACACAGATATGACCGGCGAAAGGAAAGTCACGTGAACATTATGCGAAGGAACATGTGACAAGTTAGCGTGCTCGCCCTCACAAGTTTAACCCTGAGACATTGCCGGACTCGTTTCCAGGGCTCTTTTCCCTCGAGATTTGGAGTGATTTGGGAACGATACCGCGGGGAAATTATTTTCTGAGTCTGATATAAAACGTTTTATTACGTTTGCTCGTTTTTGCCGTGGATTGCTTATTTCAAAATTCGGGCAGGAATACATGATCTGATTAGCAATTATTGCATTTAGAAGCCTGACACGACCTTTTCCCGTGTTTTAATCGGCTTAAGTTTTTCATCGGCTTAGAAATAAATATTTTTTCGTCGAGACTTTTTGTTCCTTTCAGCATTAAAAATGATATAAATCAGTGCCGGATTCTATCTGAGCTCTATTTGAATTACAGTCGGGAAAGAGCGAACTACAAAGCCAATTCCTCGAGGAAAAAAAGCGAGATGTATTTTGAAAGTACGTTTTAAGTTTCCTTTTGCCAATGAATTGATGTGCCCATAAGAAAACAGTAATTTTTCTCCCTCATTTAACGTCACTGTTTATTCAGTATATATGTGCACCGATACCAAAATATATCTACTTCAAAAACGTGCGAAATATTTCCAAGTGTATGAAATCCATCAGTGCACTCTCTAAAAACGAACTCCAAATTACCATCTACGTAAATTAAAAAAATATCACAAAGTCGATTGGTCTCGTATCTGTCAGTTTTATCAGATTGAGGTTGATGAGGCATTTATTAACTGCTTGAAGATAATTTACACATGCATACATTAAGTATATACACATGCATATATACCATAAGTTTAAAGTCATCAGGTGTGATTTGTGAAACCCCCCTTTTTTTTTTCATTTAAAACTGATGAAATCTAAATGAGTCCTTGCAGTTTTTTGGAAAAATGTTTATTCATGCGTCCGTTTTTAATTTTCCCATCCAATTATCATATCAGTTTTTGGGTGTGTGTGTTTAAACTCTCAGATCTTGCCAGGTATTTCAGATATTTACTCTTAATCTGTGATAATGAATTATGAAACTGTTTTAGTGTTCGTTCTGTAAAGCAATGAGTACAACGTTCAAAGTTTAGAGTTACACAGATTCACACTAGTTTTAGTGCGAGTTTAACGAAAGGCGAACCACACAAAGACTACCAGCAAAAGAATATACAGTTCATAAACTCTTGTTACAGGTAAATATATTTTATCGTGAAAGGAATAGCCAAAGAATACATTCACCTCTGCAAAATTCCCTCAAAAGAAAGGAGTGTGTTTTTCATCACAAGTGGATTCTTGCCTTGGAGACGGGACCATTGACCCAAGGCGTGCGAACAGTAAAATGATTTAATACCCAAGAAGATTCCAATGATATTTTTCTTCCATACTTTCAATTTAAGCCTCAAGATAAATCACCTCACAGATTTCAGTTGGAAAGTGCAGAAATCGTTGCGGTTTCAGTGACGCAAAATGCTCATTTTTACATTGGTTAAATTATTTCAACTATGTTTAGTAGCTTGAAACTAGAAATTGAATATTTATTGCGGGGAGGGGGGGGGGGGATCAACCCCGTAGCCATAAAGCTTATACACGGTCTCAAAAACGGTTTCTAGCTGTTTTGGCCAAAACCTGAGCGTAGACATTAAACATTATGGTCTTTGATCGGTAACGGTTTTCATAGAGCGTGTGCATGTAACTTGTGTTTTCAACGCCAGTTGAATGACAGAGAAAGGGAAGTAACCCAATCACATCGTTCGAGCTGAATTTTCAGGTAATTAAAAAATTTCCAACTCTTTACTTCGGCACCGATGCGAAATGCTATATTTTTGTCTTATATAGGCAGAGGTTAGGATTTGGAGAAGCGGGAAGCACAGCCCGATCACGAATTCTCGAGCTACACTCCTCCAGATTTGTTGTGTTTTGTGTGTGTGTATGTGTGTGTGTGTGGCTATGAGGACAGAAAAGGAGGGTCTTACCCGTTTTTTCGCTGCCTTTTATCATGTCACAATCTGAAAACAACTTTTATCGAAGTATTGGATGTTATTTTGACATAAAAAGTCAAACACACGCAAAAAATCAGTACCTGAGGCGTGCGTGAAGATGAGAAGTCAGTCCTTTAACATCAGTTAGTCATGCAAACGACCGCAAAAGAGTACGCCATAAACTGGTGGATCGCTCTCTGGAAAGAGTCCATAAACAGACGGAGAATTAGATTTTCTACGTCAGGTAAAGCAACTTCAGTGGTAAAAGAACGCTCCGTTTGCTTTTCAAGTGTAACTTCCTCGAGATAGGGTAAATAAGTGCCCCACGAGTCAGCAAAGTATAGTCAAATGTCAGAAGCGCTGTGTCATTGTAAAGTTATGGCTGATTAAAATCGCCTGCAGTTTCAGGAACATTTAGTCAGGAAATCTGTCAACTGATAACGATTCGAATGTAGAGACATCGTTTTACATAAAACAGAAACGCTGTATTGCCATATTTTTATCTGAAATAAAAAGACTAACAAGAAAACTCAAATTTTATCCTCATATCCTGAAAAATTGTCGCTCCGGAATTCTGACAGAGAAACTATTCAAGGCGAAGAAACATTAAAAAAAATGTATATATCATTTTAATAGAAATATCGCGAAATAACTCGGGCAATCGATGTTTTCCGGTCAGCTTTGCTCTTTGCCCTTTGGCCGGTCAGATTTGAGTTAATAATCTGCTTGAAATGTAAGAGGGTGCAATATCAGTCAGGCTAATCGTTCGCGAACGTAAATGAGAACGGAAAACAGCACTTGTGCTCGTTCCAATATCAGCTGGAAAAAATCTGGGACAAGAATTCGAATCCGGAAATTCTCTTCGCTCCCAGTGCAATATGGAATGAGAGTAAGGCCGGTTTTAAAAGCTAGAAAAGACACAGCCAAGCGAGTCAAGCGAGATCCAACAAAAGCTGTGTCTGCTAGACACTAGCTGAAAGCAACGACCAACCTTTACAATATTTCACAATCATTGAACAGTTGTCCGTTATGGAGAGACAAGTTACAACTGGGGTAAATGCTTCCCTAGCTGTTGCGATTCAGAAATTTAGCATTTTT
Source organism: Stylophora pistillata (assembly GCF_964205215.1). NCBI lineage: Eukaryota > Metazoa > Cnidaria > Anthozoa > Scleractinia > Pocilloporidae > Stylophora > Stylophora pistillata. The sequence goes on from NC_142532.1 coordinate 22,554,219, forward strand.
TCAGTACATAATTGAACAAAATTTCTTTTTCTAGTTGCTAAAAAGATTCACGGTTCTTTCAGTCGGCTGATGAATCTGAAATTTGATTCTGTTCTGAACTGCGCTGTGATTGGTCCAGAAAATACGCCCCATTCTCGCAACCAATCATAAGCCAATCTCGGCTTCGTTACTCACGCTCTCCCGCGCTTCTGGCAGTTCACTAAGCTTGTCATTTACTGTTGATTTCTAATGGCTTCCCTGTGGTATTCCCTATTGTTCCGTTTGGCTTTGTGATTACACGAAATGCTCTTCGAGAAAAACAAACACGAAAAATAAGCGACAAAGTAACAAAACAAAACAAAATGAACTTGTGGCGTTTTAAAGGGTGTTTCCCCGTTCCATTGGGAACGCTCTATCAAATTCAACAACATGTGTTCTTCATGATGTTTTAAAAAAAATAAATTAGTGTATCTATATATGGCGTACCTTTTCTGCATGTTTTTTTTTTTTTTGAATCAAAATAGGACAAATAAGATTAAATTTAGCGTCGGAGATAGCCTTCTAGATAAAAAGATAGTATTTATCTACGATATCGTTATAAAAAGAAGAAAAAATTGAAAAAGTCTGCTGAAGTTGTCGGATTCCAAAGCAGATTTTACCTGGCGTGTTATTTTGCATTTTTCGAAAGACAAATGTAGTTAAACTGAACATTCTCGTGACAACGAAGTCTTTACGCCTGGTAAAGTTGAAGAATCAAAACACTTCCTGCCTAGCGCGACTGACAGCAGATCAAAAGATCTTACGATACGGTATACCTTTCCAGTGTATGTCATACGACAAGAGATAGATTCCGGCAATCAGAAAAGTGGATATTTTTGCTATGTTAGTGATTTTAGAAAGACATATAAATAATCTAAAACGGATATTCGGCTCCAAGCAAGAACCAGTCGATATTACAAGTAATTCATGTGTCATTGTTAAGACTTTGAGCCCATAGCTAATTCACTCTATAGTCACCGAGTGTTATTCGAAATGTTGCAGCCGATCATAAAGGGTGGTCAGGAGTGCGTTGACCATACCTCGAAAAACCTCCATGAAACGAGGAAAACTAGTTCGAGCAAAGTTTAAAACTGACTCCACCTGATGTCGCGATTTTAGCAACAGCTTTCCCTACCCAAATTAAATATTCTTGTGTCAAATATCCATAGCAGGAAACACTTTTGTTGAGTATAAGTTTCAAAGAGATAATGCATCATTTTAGGGTAAATTAGAAGTAGTAAAGATAGAGATAGCTCAGGCATACTTACGGCCGAAAACTGAAATAGCTCCGGTGTGAATTTTGTGACTAATGCAGGTTAGGAAAGTAGTAACCGCTCACACTATACTACCTCAGTTGGGCATGTGTTCTGACTGAGTTTCTACCCTTGTAATGTTAATATAATGCTGCACGCTGAGCGATCGATTTGTCGAACTTGCTAAACAATAGACAAAGGAAGGGTGGTCACGATTTTGATCTGTCAGACGAAGCTTATTAAGGTCGCTTGACTAGACTAACATTTGGCGGAAATCTCAAAGTCTAACATCAAACGAAAACTCTTGATGTTATTAATAAATGGTCCTAAAGTTTCCCAGAGTCCAACATACGACATTTCCAAGGGTCGCTTCTTAGCGGCGTCGTTTCGTGACGATTATACCACAACTATTAGAGGGAATAACGGCAGACTCACGATAAAGGAACAACATTTAGAAAAGTTATTGTTTTATTCATGCATAAGCCACCGACAAGTATCACCTCAAATTTCTGAAAATAACTTTTCAGATTGTTAGTCCAAGGTCACTTGATTGTTCCACGGAGATTTGAAAAAATGAAAAGAGGGTCTTAATCTAGGTGTTTTTTAGCCATTGATGGTCTTTACAAAGGAAACAATATTTGTTTCTTAATATAGGCCTTTTAAACACGTTTTCCAGCACAGCAGGGCATGATATGAATAAAACGAATAAATTACGAGATAAAGATTACCTAAAAAAAAAGTCTCGCGCAGTTTGACTTGACGTATTTTTAGTCATAAGGTTAATGAATCCGGAATAAGGTTATCAAACGGCTAGTTCAGAAGTCTGGAATCATTGTCATCCGCCCACAAGCTATCAATCATAGTCACAAAGTTACCGGGGTGCTCTCAGAGCTATTTTCACAGCCATTGTGTCTAAAAAAGCGTCACCCAATCACTGCATCAATATCTTGTTGATAGGGCTCTCATAGAGGCGTTTCTCTTTAACTCTCTTGTATGTAATTGTCAAGAAAACCAATTTATGACATTCAATTAACTGGGCCTTGTCTGGTTAACTTTTGTCGAATTTTGCTCAATTAAGATAAAAATATCAATTTAAACATATTCAAACCTAGCTGAACAAAGAGCGTATTGTTAAAATTTTACCATGATCGATGGCGCTCAAAGATGACCTCGAGATGCTAAGATTTTATAGTTTTGTTTTCAGGGATCATATTGTGAGAAACTGAGTTTTTCTTGTAACCTGTAGGAATGTAACATTAAGTCAGTGATCGGTGTACTTGATTTCAGCAGGTGCAATTTTGAGGTACATTGTTTGACAAAGCAGAAATTCGAATGTGTTGTTAGAAAGATGAATAAATAAGGAAAAAACTAAAAAGGCTGAAAACTTAAAGGTTTTAATGCTTCGCTGAGTTTCATAGTCTATAGACCAACCACATCTTGCGATAGGGGTCTGGAAAAGATACCAATGCTCAGTGAAGATCTGTATTCTTTTAATTTACTCATAGCCTGTATGTTAATTAGTTTGATTTATGAGAATAAAACAGAAATAGCTTTGTGTAAACATAAGAGAAGGGTTATGCCCTCAGGCGGTTTGGAAAAATGTCTCTTTCTTGAAAAGAAGTCTGTTACCATAGATCTCACAACTCGTTAGAAATTAGCCCTTGTTTTACTTAATTAATAAGTAAAATCCCTGACTTCCTTTCGCCTTTTTTTTTTCTTTTTTGCTTCTACCATTTTCAACTATAAGTACGAAGGCTAGGTCATGCAAGCTGATGATGATAGATTTGCACCGTTTTTATCCCGTGCACTTTGATCTCCCAAGTTGAAGTTATCTAACCATGGAAATTCAGAATACCTAGTTCCCGCGCACTTTGATCACCCCAAGTTGAAGTTATCTAACCATGGAAATTCAGAATACCTAGTTCCAGTTGTTATCTCTGGGATCAAAACTGAACCTCTACAGCAAAGATTGATTTTTGCCTGAAATGTTTTTTCCAAACTTAAAGATCAAGAAAAATTCTTGAGTATTTCGGGAAAGACGGTTCTAACAACAATTATTTGTTTGGAAGCGTGAAAATCACGAGAATTCGCTGTCGTTTAAAAATCTATTTCAGAACAGTCGTAATTGAAAAAGAACATCTGGGTTCGTTTACTAAAATAACTTGCGTGATCAGTGAAGCACAATCGGAAGATTGCACGTGGCATCGTGCATTCTTCGTGATCGAGACAGTGCCACTTTAAATTCACATGCAGAGACGTTTTTGAATCGCGTGAGGTTTTGTGTAAAGTGTTTGGGAGGTGACAGGAATCACAATTTTATGAAGAAACACTTGGTGACGAGCTAATCGGATCAGATTTCATCAAACAGAGTGCTATTGTTTACATGTGATAGCAATAGCCCGGACTAAATTTGGAAAGGCTTGAGATTTCAAATTGATGGCATCTCTCATGACAAACAAAAGGGGCATATTTTAACATAAATGTTGATTAGATAAACAGAATTAAAAAATTATGATATTTTATCGCATCTTGATCAAGAAGTTACTGGAAATTTAGCTGAAAGTAATCATGAGTTTATTCGGCTGGTTAAATTTCGAAAACAAACTGCATATCAGTTTCTCGCAGCTCAAAAACGCAAATTGAACATTCCTCGACGTCAACCAGGTATTTTTTTTCGACATCAGAACACCAAACCGCCATCAAAATGACTATCAATGTCCGCCCCTCAGTTTAACACATGCAAATGAATTGGTAAGTGGTTTTGTGGTCGGAATACCGTTGGACATATATATGGAAGAATCTTTGCTCGAGGGAGCTATTTTAAGAAACGACGCTCATTGAACTTCTAGAAAGCCAACCGTGACTGTGTTGTTTTGAAAGATTTTAATTGTCATTGTGTCATAGAGTCAAACACAGCACGTAAAATAATTCGACATTAATGAATCGACAGGTGAATGAGTGAATTAAAGCTTGAATCTCAAAACAGGGAAAAGTTGGACGACTCGGCTAAATTTTCGCATTTTAGAATAACGCCAACCCATTTTTGAATTCCAGTGCTAATTGCCGAGAAACTGTACAAACTTTGGTTCGTTTGTACAGCTTGACTTGATTCCTCCAATTATATTTACATAGACCCAGGACTTATCAACATTGAGGTAGAGAAAACGCGTCCGCGGTCTGGATTTATGGGCCCTGTGTACAGGTTTTCGATGCCGCGCCTTGCCAGTCTGTCACTATGTTCAAGCGTTCAACAAAACAATGTACAACGTATTTTCCCTTATCAGTCACTAAGCATTCTCCACTGGACTCAAACGACACTTGCAATCTAAGTTTTAAAGAACCATGCAGAGAATAAAAGGTCTTTATAATTATGCATTGTTATGACAAATAGAAGACTCGTTCATATATACGTTGATCTGTTACATGGCCCTAAGCTCATAACTTGTTTAGTACCGAGCTCATAACTTGTTTGTTCGATCTTTAAGCTTTTTATATTCCATTCATCTGATATTTGTCGCTGAAGTAAACTTTCCGAACTCCCGGTTGATGTGATTTGAAATAAGTGTTTAAGCGTTTAACGGGTAACAGCAACAGGCTTATGTTGCGGCAACTGACAGAAGTCCGCAATACACAACACAAACTCTACGTAGACAAACTTGATCCTAGTAAGCCCTTGAATGAAACACAAGGAATGAGATGTTGCATAAAGAAACAAACATACCTCTTTCAAAGTACTTCAAATCAACTCTTGCGATTAAACTCGAGTTGTTGTCACAGAGCAGATGTCACTAACGCAGTTTAGCCCAGATGTTGGAGCACAGCTAAAGAAACATTAAGCACAGAATGGCATTAACACTACACCGTAGTTTTTGAAGAACAGGAAAAAAGAAAATTTTATGCACCTCTGACAACAATGTGATAGCTGTTAGCTGCTAAGTCATCTCGTGTAATCTCATTAAATTGACGGTTAGTCATGCGAGGATATTTGGCATTCCCTTCCCCTCAGGCAAAAGGTCACTGCGCATTTGTGACGTTCAAATTCACAACGAGGTTTGCTGGAGCAGCAAGCTCGTTTCAAGGAGGATCAACGACAAATATTGACCTAATCAATGAGTTAATACAGCATGGCTTCATTTTATCCTAATGAGCGCAATTGTCAGATAATTCGAAGTAAATAGCATGCAAACGCGCCCCTGTTAATAGCTTATCATACTGGACAACGCAAAAAATCATTTTGTCACTTGTTTAACGCACTCAACTGATAGGGCTCATCTGTTTTGATCATCAATAACGAAATATTACGTTTCAGAGCCTGCGTCGATAAAATAAGTTGTATTTTTCAGAAAATGAGGCGAGAATTTTTTCTTTTTATGCACGGTAACAGTGATAGTGAAATAAAAATGTACTGAACGCCTCAATATAAGACTTATAATTGAGACAAACAGAGTTCATTAAAAAGTTCGATTACAAATATTGAACGCGTCTGAAAGCCGTTGGTGTAAATACCGAAAATGTAACAGTAAAATTCATCCTTTTACAAGCATTTTAGCCATAAGCTGGGCAATATTTCTCTAAAAATTTCCTGGAAAAAGATAATTTGCGTTAGATGCCAAAATATCAAAAGCTTTTTTCCGTTTTCAAAGTTGATACTTGTTGTAGAGTCTGGAAATTTCTCCATAATTGGCGGATCTCTAAGTAAAAAAAGAAATTTTAATTGTGCAACCAGTCTTTTCACGAAAACATTAATGGTCAAAGGTTTAGAGCTTTGTACGGACAATTCCAACAAGATATTCAGTAAACTAATAGGAGACAAGAAGAGACATTTTTATCAGCTGTATGGTGCCATCTTAACGAAAATTCACGGCAATTGCGTAGCATCCAGACTGAAAAGTGATAATTATCTTTTGAAGCTTTGCTAAAGTTGTGACCATTTCATTGAGAAGAGCTAAATCGTCCTCCTTGCCCAACGATAAGTTAAAATTGAACCCTTGCTTGGTTGGGTGGAAAAAATTGTTGTGTTCGTTGTCTGAAACAAATATGAATTCAAAACCAGATGTGATTCTTTTCGATGCCGCGCCTTGCCAGTCTGTCACTATGTTCAAGCGTTCAACAAAACAATGTACAACGTATTTGCCCTTATCAGTCAATAAGCATTCTCCACTGGACTCAAACGACACTTGCAATCTAAGTTTTAAAGAGTCTAAAAAATATATAAAAAAGATTAAAAGAATAATTAAATAAATAGATAAACTAGAAATAGAAAATTAAGAGATAAAAATAATAATTATAAAAAAATTCACACCGCCTGAAGTGGAGTGTTCATATGGTATATTAAACTCAAGATTTTCACAGTTAGCAGTTCACTATTACGGAAAAAAAAGAGTAAAGAACAGTCCGGTTATGACCATGTCTAGAAAATGCGAGAAATTACACCTTCGGTTTTGCTGGAAAGCCGTACTTCCTCGAAACAATCTCAAGCTTTGCTTTCCAAAAATAAACTGCCCGTGCGAATTAACCCTTGAACCATTCTCACAACTTGTCAACTGCGCGTCCTAAAGTTCTCGCACAGCTCAAACTAAAACCTTGAAAGATATTCAGCGCTGAAAAATAGTAAGATGAAAAATGTAGATTGACAAATAGAGAAACACGTCAATACAAAGGTAAAGTTGCACTTTGAGAAAGCAAATTATAAAAATTTAATGTTTTCCCAAAAAGGCCATTTAACGGCACAGGGTTACTTGTCTCGTCAATTCCACGTGCAACTACCGTGACTGCGGCATGTATTTTTTTTCTGCTAGAATCTAATATCTTCTCTGGAAGAAAATTACTGATTTCAAGCTGGAAATAAAGTTAAGTTGACACACAGTACTTGAAGGCTTTTAACGTAAACAGAGTAAAAAAAGCACTTTTTCCCGATTTTTTCGCACACCGTTTTCTGAGTTATGACTCAACTAACCGAACGCTTGGAAGAGGTTAGGGATAAGTTGTCTCCTCTAGCCCAGGCATTCAATCAATTGACATGGAAAGGCATGTGACGGGGATAAACGTACTTAGTATATTCATTTAAAGCTGGTAATAAGTGGTAAAAGTGAACTGCTAATTTTTTTTAGACTCCGCACTCCGCACTCCACGTTTTCGGAACAGCCACTATTTGGAGCTGTTGACGAAAAAGCGCTAGATTTTACAGAATGATTAAGAGGTAATTTTCGGATTGCACCATGATTGAATACAAGAAAAGATTGTAAACAATGCAAAGGATGCAGAAAAATTTTGCATTTACATAGTTTTAGCGAATTCGTCAAATTTTTATTTTGTGAAGGGCTTCCTAAGTCTAAAAATAGAGGGATTTGGAACTCAACAACTTTCTCGAACTCGTTCGGAAAACGAACAGAAATGAACTTCTGCTCTCTGACCGTGCAATATTGTGACAATACTTGTATTTGTATTTGAATTAGAAATATTTTTCTGTCTTATTCAAAACTATTTGAGGATTTGAAGCTCTATACCAATTAAATTTGCGGAAAGAATCTAGATTTACCTGTATTTTAACATGTTAGACTCAATGTATTCTCGGGCATTGAATAGTGCTTTGTTCAGTTGAAATAATTTTCTGGTTCCTTGAGCGAGCTCTGAGGGAAAAATTAAAAATAGATCTTTTTGCTCAGTATGGTGTCTACACTGCCTGTGTTTCAGCAGGAAAAAAAATCGGACGCGTACTGTGTTTTCATGTTGCCTCAACAAAACAGTTTCATTTTTAGCAAAGCTGAAAGCCAGCCATTGTTTTTCAGTCTGCATGCACTTCTGCTGACATGCAGTTTACGTGACAACTATTTATAGGTCGCACAGCGACTGAAGAGGATTGTAGAATGCACTGCGCGTTTCGTAGGTGAACGACGACTAACCCTTTCACTTATAAGTTATTCTTCTTACTGTCTGCTATACAATTCTTATGATGCAAGTTCACAGAATTTGGTACTAGATCAACTAATAATCCCCTAATTGATATTTGTCTTTATTCGCATCACTTGCCCGCTAGATATTGTGATGATATTGTAAGGAGAAATTCTGCCTTGGTCACCAATGGGATACCTAGCTTAAAATAGTTAGAAAGAGGTGAGTTAGAGTTTAGGTAAGAGGGGGGGGGGGGGTTGAAGCGTTTTGCTTGTGTCACGATAAAATATGCCTTATCCCCTCATAAGGCTCTTTAATACTGTTATGCCCCCCCCCTTCATTAGCAATTAATTTTCCGTAGTCCTCCCCCTTTAGACGCGAATGGCGACAATTAATCCCCTCCCCCTGAAAACTATGTGACCCTCCCGGTTGGCTCAATGGATAGAGCACTGGACTATTGTGCGGGAGGTCGAGGGTTCGAGCCAACACTCAAGGTCTTAAAATAATTCAGAAGAATTTGCTACCTTTCTATAACATCAAGAAATGGTTAGATATTCTAGTCTTCTCGGATAGGGACGAAAAAATGGAGGTCCCGTCTCCTGCAGGGTTGGGGGTAGGAGACGTTAATTTCCCACACACGAGATTACTAGGGGCGGCTGTCACCACCAAAAATACAACGATGTCAAATAGATCAGTAAATACAAAGATGGCTTAAGGATCAGCTGCAGGATAGCATAGCTAATAAAGGCATGGCATGGCCAAATTGTAGACACTCTAGGTTTCCTTCATGAAACAGAACATCCTAAACATAAACGGTCTAGTTGCCCATGTCAACTTGGAACATGAAATTCTGAAATGGAGCAGCTAAATTGCGAATAGTCTAGCACTCATTTACAATACAGTACACAAACGATTTAGCGTTGCGTCAAATGACTCAGGATAATACAGAGTAGCACAGCGTACGCACAAACGGTGTAGCGTTGGGTGAAATGGCTCAGCGTAATGTCGAATGGCACAGCGTACATACAAACTGTAGCTTTGCGTGAAAAGGCTCAGCGTAATGTGGAATGGTGCAGCGTACACACACAGCGTAATGTCAAATGGTACAGCGTAATGTCAAATGGCACAGCGTAATGTCAAATGGTACAGCGTACATACAAACAGCGTAGCGTTGGGTGAAATAGCTCAGTGTAATGCCAAATGGTATAGCGTACACACAAATGGTTTAGCGTTGCGTGAAATAGCTCAGCCTTCACGTCACGCCACAAGCAAGCTCGACGATTTGCCACAACATCGAAATATTTCATGTAATTGATTGTCTCAATAACAGAGTTTAATTTATGATTGGAAGAAAGTTGACAAGAAATATCATGTATCAGTTGATGTCTGTGGTGTTTACTTCATCCTCTGCAAAGGCTATATTCTTTCGTCAAGTGGAACAACTGCTTTGCTCATGCGCACACTCGGTAACGTAATCTGATGTGAAACGGACTTTAATAGTTTTTTCACGACCGGCTGATACACTGTACGAAGGAAACGAATAGTTTCATCTCAATTCCAATTTTTAATCAATGGGAGTATCGCCTAGCAGATAAACGTGGTGTATGGACATTGCGACAACGCCGCAAAAACGGGAATTTTCGAAGCAATTTAATGTTGAAATGTTATCAAGATGCGCATTTGATGCGCAATTAAGATCGATCAGGTTATCGAAGGAACTCATTGTTCACATGCAGTCAACACTCTTGGAAACTCCTACATATTTCTCTCCTATTTCCTCCACATGTCCATTTATCGTCCAATTCCTACGACTAGATGATCATCAACTAAAGTGGTCGAGTCCTCGAAATTTGCAGTGCTTAAAAATGCGTCAGAGAGAGATGAGATGCATTTTGCTAATGTCTTGAATTACTGATAATGCGCTCTTAAAACGAAGGCGTTGGTGATTAATTAAAACCGAAAGGAGGTGAATTGCAGAAAGTAGGTATTTGGCTAAATGATTAAAATCCTGGGTTGGAGACAAATTGTCTGTCTAGGAAATGAATTCAAGACTTTGTCAATTTATCACACTTTAACATCTGTTGTGTACGATTACACGAAGGCATCAAAGCTCTGTTTTTATCCCTTTCAGTAAAGATTCAAGCAAGCTAAGAGACAAACTTGCATGCCTTCAAATGTAGCCTGTAGAACAGGCGAAATCTTACTGTGTTTTTTTTCAAGCGATCTGAGACAAGGGCGAAACGAGTGCGAAGCACGTGACTCGCACTTTGCACTCACCTGGCGTCTGCCTAGTTGGACGAACTCGCCTTGAAAGGTTTTGCCCTTGATTGGAGCAAAGTGTACAGCACACAGCACTATCTTTTACATTGGCGACAAGAGGTAGTCTGATCCCGTTTCAAAACAGTTTCCTTAGTTCATCGGCCACCATTCTATTTACGGTATGTCATGAGACAGGTTTGTTACACAATTAAGCGCCCACAAGTCGGCAAAAAATACGTGCCATGCCTAAGGCTAAGCTACCTGAATATCAACCATCATTAACATCACTAATCTAAATTTGTTTGACAACAGACCTTTAACTTATTCGAAAGGGACGCGAATCGACGCACGCACGGTTCGTGAGCGGAGGGAGCCACGCAGCTTCGCGAATTATCACGGATGCATGTGATAAGCGAGTGTCATCTCTCCCAAATGCCCAATCGAGACCGCTAACATTTTCCTTTACGTTTCAAAGATTCAAACTGTAGGTACAAGAACTGTCGGGATTTCGCTTTGAGTCCACTAAGTCATCGAACAAGCACGATATTCGTCGTAAAATTAAGAGAATATTCGAGGCACCGCACTTAGTTGGTTTAAAAGCTATCTAAGCAGTAGGGAATGTAGAATTCAATGGTATCAGTTCAGATTCTTGTGAAATAAAGTGCGGGGTGCCTCAGGGCTCGTTACTAGGCCCCTGCTCTTTCTACTTTATATAAATGATCTGTGCAATATGTCAGAGGTCTTAGACTTTATTCTCTTTGCTGATGACACAAATATATTTTTGTCCCCCAAATATGTTTCTTTTCCTTCGTGAAATTTGGAATTCTGAATTGCCTATATTAACTCAATGGTGTCGAGCGAATAAGCTGTCCATTAACTTAAAGAATCGAATTTTATGATTTTTAGTCCTCGCCAAAAAAGGCAGACACTTGATATATCTATTCAAATTGACAACAATGTTATTGGACGTGTGAAAGAAACATTATTTGTAGGTGTTATCCTCGATGGGCATTTGTCATGGAAGCCTCACATTCTTAGCGTTTCTAGAAAATTATCAAAATCAATTGGTATTATTTAGAAGTCCGGTTTCTGCCTTTCCAAGACTTCCTTGCGCTCCTTATATTATAGTTTAGTTTACCCTTACTTAACTTATTGTGTTTCAATTTGGGAATCGGCATATCAGTCTAATTTAAATCGTATTATTATTCTGCAAAAGAAGATAATCAGAATTATATCTAAGGTTTCTTTTGATTCACATACCGATGTTCTTTTTAAACATGGGATCTTAAAATTCTCGGACGTCTATTTCTACCAAATAGGCAAATTTATGTATCTGTTTAAAAGAGGCTTACTTCCAAATTATTTTCGTGATATGTTTACTCTTGCTAGCCAGATACATTCTTTTAATACAAGAAATTCCAGCTTTTTCTACATACCTCATTGTCGAACTAATTTTGGAAAATTTTCAATCCGGTTTCAAGGTCCTAAGTTTTTCAACATGCTAAGTCGCGAAATTCAATACTCTGAAAGCATCAGCTTGTTTAGCGAAATGCTTAAAAAAATTCTTCTTTCTTAGTTAAATATATTCTTCGTGAAGCTACACATCTTTTCTTTTTTTCTTTTTTTCTCTTTTCTTTTTTTTTAGCTCAATCTAAATTTTCATTCAGCACCTTTGATTTGTATGGTATATCCTATAGTTTAAGGAAGCCTATACTTTATAAGCCCCCGGCTTCTAATCGGCTTCCTTGCTGTTACCTCTTCAGTTCCTTTGATTTTGAAGTTAATTTAGTTAGAATAGTTCTTTTTATCTTTGATGTATCATAAATTTTGTATTCGGTTAATTTTTTTCTGGTTATAGCAAATAAAATGAATGAATGAATGAATGAATGAATACTTTTTTTATTTTTCTCAAGCTTGGCACCTGGACTTTCGAATTCTAGAAATCATAACATGCTGACGTTCATTTTGTGATATTTCGCACAATACTGTCGTTTGAATGGAATCATAGACTATCACCTAATTGCACTCTGTACCACTTTCTGACTCAACTGTTACTCGTGTTTTCAACTGTTTTAAAAATATTTCGGAGATGTTCCTCCCTGGACATTTCAAGTTTGGCGTTTTTGTGTTGAACGTTATTGTGAGAAGAAACCAAATGGTTTTAAGGTAGAAAATAAGATGCATAGACATCATTTGAAGAATTGAGGGTTTGAAAATCACTCCCAAATTCCCAGCAAATATTTTGATTGTCTAATTAAACGAGAACAACTGCTGATGCAAGTTATTTTAGGCGTGTTCAATGCGTCGAAGGAAATATTTTCATGTTTTTGTCTCCACAGGTCTTGACATCATATCTAAGGAAAAGTATTTTGTATCTATTTTATACTTGAATTCATGCTGAAATGAAATTACATTTAAAGCTTACTATCGACTTCTGAAAGCTACCCACAGTAATAAGTGAAGAAACAAATTAAATCTGATTCTTACCTAATATTTTTCGGTTTTTACGCACTTCTTGGGAGACTTCCGTTTTGCAAGTCGCTCACTTCAACTTAAAAGACAAGCGTTAAAATCAATGACAGAAAGACTTTCCACAAAACCGAGTCCGTTAACTGAGGTAATTTGTGTTAATATAAGAAGTGATATGTTTGGAGCTCAGATGTGACTTATATCATGGTACATTCTGTGGTACATAATATCTGAAGATATACAACGACCTTGAGTGTCGTAAGTACCATGGCGGTAATTCTGAACTACTTTGTTTTTACAACTGCGCTGATTGGTTAAAAAAAACTTCGTTTTACTCTTCCAACTAATCAGGTGCAAAAGCAAACACCGCATGCGACATTGTCACGTGCTTTTCCCGCGCCTTGCGCTGATGCTACTCATTTTTCTTTAATGTCATTGGCTACACGTCTTGTTGATGTTCTCTGTGATTGACCCTCACAATGGTGCTGCGCGCCAGGTCTAAAAATAGATATGTCATCTTTGGATCCCCCGCTGGTTTAGGACAAACACTCGGAGTCTTTACAAGGACTTGTATGCGAAACGTGTCAGAAGCAAGACTATTTTCGCTCAAAAAATGCTCTAACTTTCTAAAACGGTTGCAGCTAGGCATTGCTGTCTGAGTACATGTAAAGATGACTCAAGATATCCAGAAAGATTGCCAGATTCGCTTAAAGAAATGCTGAAAAACGGTCGGAAAGCCTTCATACCGTTCCCAAAGCCGAAGTATGACTTGAAACTTTGTCAACGCCGGGTTAATGCGTGTTTTAGAAAGAGTTTCTCAGTTGATAGTGTTAACTACAATATTTATATTTGTGCTGTACACTGAAATCCTTGACAAAAGCCTTTTCAATGGAAACATTACATAGACGACATCTTCTCGCTATGGGGTACAAACAAAGCAACAATAGAACGTTTCATTGAAAAAGCAAACAATCATCATCCAACAATCAAATTTACGGTTGAAATTTCCGCTTCGGAAACAACATTCCTGGACACCTACATCTAAAAAGGCGAACGATTCGCATAGGACGCAATCGTTGATGTGCGTACTCATTTTAAACAAACTGAGACATTTCAGTATACATACTATAGTTCCTGTCACCCACAAGGAGTTAAGAAAGGCTTAACAGAAGGAGAGGTCCTTAGACTTCTCAGAACAAAGTCCTCTCAAACAATATTCGAGAAGAAAATTGCAAATTTCAAAGCGCATTTGCTAAAGAGAGGCTACCCAGAGGCCCTCATTAACACAACCCTCTCAGAGGTGAATTTCAAAAACAGGAAACTAGCTCTTCAACAGAAACCGAAGACGAACCAACGAATCTTGCCTTTTATTACACAATACCAACCATCAGGGCCAAACCTAAAGCAAATTCTCATGAGACACTGGCATTTAATAGAAACAACCAGTACTGAGCGAACTATACAAAAATCCGCCACTCGTGTCTTAAAAATGAGGGCGATCGCTCAAAGACATACTCGTGAGCGCCAAACTTTGAATAGGCTATTCTAAACGCGCTGGGGAGTCCTGAAGGCTTGTCAACCCCCTTTTTATATTGAATTGTTAGATCCTTAAGTTTCACGCGATCGACTTTACTTTCCTTTAGTATCTTCGCCTGAAGCCATTTCCCATCATCTATACTTGAATGAAGTTCATAATGTTTTCCCGACTTGAGGCAGTCACGAACACGTGCGATGAGGTCTGCTCATTTTCTGCTCAATTTCAAGCCTCTGCAATTTAACCAACACTTCAATCGTGTGTTTGTATAGTTCTCTTGATCTTGCTCGAACTTTGAGCCAGGAACACCATCGTTTTGAATTAAAATACGAGCTTTAGAGGCGTTTGAACTAGAGATGGGCGCATCATCGCCCATATTCATTTACTCGAGAAGCCTGTTTGTTTGTCCTAATCGCTCTAGGGGGTCAAAATTTCGTGACGTCACAAGCGTGCAGCGCCATTACTTTATTTTGGATCAGAATTCACCTTGTTGTCCTTTCCATGAAAGAATTGCATTATTTCAATTCTTTGCTCAAGAAAGATGACCCATGATAATTCGTATAACCAAATTCAAGTTGTGCGTAATATTTCAACAGCTTCTGTAACCACACGTGTCGATATAAATCTACAAAGGAGAAAGTTTGAGAGCATAACTGGGAGAGATAACGAAATTAATTGGTCAGATTTTAATGAACATTGAATATTGCAGGCATCAAAGTAGTTCGCGAATGACTCTGCAGCATTCTTCTTATTCTTAAATGTTTGTTGAATGTCTTATTTACCCAACCCAAAATGTTTGTTGAATGTCTTATTTACCCGGCCAACCCAAAATGTTTGTTGAATGTCTTATTTACCCGGGCCAACCCAAAATGTTTGTTGAATGTCTTATTTACCCGGCCAACCCAAAAATACTGAAAAAGTTCCTGACTTGAAAGGAAGAGAATTATCAATCCCAAAGCATAGATTGAACACATCTGCACAAAAAGAAACAAATCATGAATAGCTTAAAAGCTATTTCTCTCCGCTTCTCTGCAGATGAAACACTTTTGACCTTTATTGACGTATTTGTTTTTTATCAATCCTTTTATGATTACTACGAAGTGTTTTTAGTAGAAATATGTATCAAAATTGCAAAAACAAATATGCACATTAGTTGAAAAAGCTACGTCATCTATCGTTGGAAATTTTCTTGAATTCAAAAAATATTAACTTAAAATTCTTCGTTGCGTCTTTAACGAAAGGAGCCTTTTAACATCGGCTGCAGAACAACTTGTAAACCAGTTTCTCATAGGGAAGAGAAAAATTTCTCGGCGAAATCTATGGTTGAAACCAACTTATACTTAAACTGGAATTTAAAATGCAAAACTGGTACTGGTGCTGAGTTTGGGATAAGAATACATTCGAGGAGTGACTTCTCGAAATTCGAGATATCCGGCAGAGAAAAACAGCCCTTAAGACCTCCAAGCTGAAAAAAGTTTCAATTGTTATTTAGTGTGCGGGATAGGAATTTCGTCACAAGTCTAGCCACCAGTTTTCAAAAGCCTTTGATAAACTTTCGTATCTCGTATAGATCGGCGACGGATATCGAGTTTTACCTCCACCGATGATTAGTTTGCTGGAAGATCTAGCTGTGATAGGGAAGTGCAATTTTCATGAAAACTGCTCAATGTTTCTCAGGAGAAAGCTCCCTCTCTCTCAACAAAAGAAAAATTCTAGAAAGGTCTTAGTGTAATGCAAATTTCTTATGGAACACAAAGCGAATCTCAGTATGTGAATACAATGGGCGGGTTGCTACGAGGGAGGTCATTTTTTTAATTTACTGATTGTTACTTAATTTTAATTATTTGTCGTGATGTGGAATCAGAAAATAAGACAAAAGAAAACAGTTTGAATTTTAGACATTGAAAAAGACCCATCAGAATATGTTTTTTAAAAGCGAACTTGACTTTAGGCTAACAGAATCCTTATTTCTTTATTTATTCAGATGGTCTAAAAGGAAAGATAACGTCTTCAAGCTGGCTTTGGTAAATGAATTTATACTTTGCTAGTCTGAAAGATCAGTTTTCTTTTTTATATCTTACTCTTTTTTAACCTAGATAGGCAATCTGATTTTTTTTTTTCTTGGGGGAGGAAAATGTTTTCTTTTGGGTTTTCCTTTGTTTAGTTCTTGTTGCTTTTTTAGTAACATGTTGAAATATTTAAAAGCATAATGCCCATGAAATACAATAAGACTTAACAGCTGCAATATAAAACATATAATGGTGTTATCATTGTCCAGTCAGACATCGAAAAAAAAAGCATTTTTAGTAAAAATACGATGAAACGATACGTTCACAGTCCTCGCTGTCTTTGTTACCTCGATCTGACAGAGTGTTAGAGGAGATGGTTAAAAACACAGCAGATGAACTAAGACTGAATCATTCGGAAAGCAAGCGGGAGATTTGTATATTAAATGTCTGCAAGCACTGGAAGAGAATGTTTTATTAATTCAATTTTCTTTCAAAAAGGTACACAATGAGTAATTTGGAAGAATGTTACATAAATTCTCGAAAGTTGAATAAAGAACGTTTCTTTCTGAGCTAACTTTCCACAGATTTTAATGGAGTTCAAAACACTGACCATATGTTTGGCCACTCTTTAAATTTAGAACTGAATTCACTGTTTGGCAGAAGCCCAAAACACTTCTAATAAGTGGAAATATTCAGTTACAACAGAAACAAGATTTAATGCTTCTGAATAAATGATAGGCAATTTCAAATTATGACATCTGAAGTGATATGCTATAATTTTTTTCTTCGCTTTGGTCTTGAATCACGCAAAGTAGAAAGGCTGAGAAACGAATTTCGTACATTAAGCATTCGCGTTCTGTTGTAAAATAAAATAAATTGGTGTTGGTGCTTCAAAAATAGCTATTGATCGCGTGCAGAAAAAATATATATATGATACAGCGATTATGAAGGAATCAACTTTTAACCTTAACTGAAAAATAAGCAACGAAATGGAAACGTTCTATTTTTGCTCGAGTGATAACGCATCCCTTCAAGTTGACTACGAAACCCCATATAATGTATTTTCTGCTTTAGTTGGGTGTAAAAAGAAGTCCTTGAGTTTGAGCTTTGACTAGTTTATGAGAAAATATCGTAAATGGAACTCTCTAGGATCGGGTAATCTTGGTTTTTTATGTGCGACTGTAAGAGTAATCATTTCAAAGATTTGAGTTGAAAAAATTGAGAAAACATTCGACTTACCTTAGAAAGCTTCAACGCTGGTTTCGAGTGCGAATGTTCTGGTTGTTTTGAAAATTCAATTTTCAAGCAGTGAACCGGATGAGGGCTGAATCATTTCCGTAAGCACTGAATGATTGAATTAGCCGCAATTGGTTTGGTATAGTACAAGGTCGGCAATAAACAGATATTTGAGGCGCTTTTGCTTTGGGATTCAGCGATGCAAATCCCCGAATCCGGAAAGAAAAATGATAGTGGAAATATCCAGACTGTACCTCATTAAAACACGAAATGCAATCGTTACTCATTGACATCCATTGGAGTCTTTCAATTTTCGATCAAATTAATTGAAATAGAACTACACGTGATTCAATCGGTTCTCGAACGCGAGCGTGGAAAGCGCTCGAATAGCGTGCAAATCTTTGAGTCTTTTACTTTGTTTCTCTCTTTCTTCCCGTAAAGGTTGCATCGTACAATCATTATCATTGCTTTTTTTTTAGTTTTATAAATGCGCAAACGTTTAAGGCGTAACTAACACCAACTATAATAAAGCTTTGAACATTAGTTTTAGTCTCCGGTGTTTTCCAAGTATCTGACGCGCCGTCGTGGCTGGAAAATAAATTAAGAAAGTAATAAATTACCATAATTAAATTACTTATTTGAAAAAATGGAGTTTTCACCACACCAGACACTGCTGAAGAGACAGTTCACAATATGCTGCCTACAATCTCATACAAAACTGCAATAGCTTATAAGCGATAGATTAATCAAAAGAAACATGTTCGCTAAGGGTCACTCGTTATTTTTATCGCCTAAGGAGGAGGGCTGGGGGAAATTGGTTGTGTCACCACCCAAGACGCATAACTTAACGTCGTGCCACATATGAATCAATCTCTCACTTTTTCACGAGAGGTGAGCTTGGGACGCCTGTGGTGTCACAGAGAGATTTTCCTGACCCCCCCCTCAATTTTCTATAGTTCCCCCTTCATACTCTGTTAGTGATGAATGAACCCCCTCGTTTCAATTCCCCCCCCCCCCCCCGCATGAAAAAGTCACTTCGGAAGTGATCAGACTAAGTTCAGGACAACTACAGACTGAGCTGTTCTGCAGTATGCTGTTCAATAACCGCATTTTAATGTCCCCAAGTATTTGAGTTAATTGTCCTGTTAGACCACAGTTTTACGTGCCTTTTAGTGCTTCCATGACACTAGTTTAACGGCCCCGTCCCCTCCCTTACTGAAAAAGGTATATATCTACCCCTTTCACCAACACTGCGGTGAGTAATTGTTTAACTATATACCACACAAATATGAAAAAATAGTTTATTTCTTTCAATATACCGAAAAATGGTCGAAAATCAAACTCTATATATCTGAGTTTAATTCGTTGGTGAAAATTATTGGATAAAACTTGTATTTTTCGGCACGATCTGTTATTCCTTTCACCTCCAAGAAGTAAATAGTGATTGTGTGTACTGTTTGCCATTCATCACTTAAAAAAAATTTCAGATCTAAGGATTTGATGGTCATTCAAAAGATGTCTCCCGGTTGATCATCTTCTCGTTTCTCATCACTTTCTACTTGAAAATATACGGGTGGTGTGAGGAGAAATTCGTGTTTGATCGCTCCAGGGAGTAGCTCGTCAGAGGGTTAAATTAGGGGTTTTTTTGTCAAATTGCCCCGCGAAATGCTTTTCACCCAAGTTTTGCAGATGTTCAATTCGCTAAATTTGTAATGAAACCCTAGTTATCTCCAAAATGAAAACACCATAACTTATTAAATATGTAAAGTCCATTTAATCACATCGAAAGGTTGAAAAGAGTGCTGCAGAGTCCATGCGATGTTTCTTTCAAATGAAAAAAAATATTGTTCTGAACACCAGGATATCTTAAAACACTTTTTCATTGTTGCGAATGACTCCAAGGATGTGGTACACGGCATTGCAATTTCTTAGTTTAATTTGCAATTTATATGCGCAATGCTTTTTTGAACCTATTAATGACCTCCAAAATTTTTCGCTATCCAGTTTTCTTCTTGAATTAGTTGTGTTGAGATAAACGTTTTGAACGGTCAAAGAAAATTTTCTTTAAGTCTGTAAATAACTTAGGTCGTGGCATCCGGCGGGGTACTTTTCTTTTTTTAAAAAAGTCGTTTCAAGTTAAAACCTTTTATAATTTTAATATCGACTGATATTACATTCTTTCATGATTAAAGTTTTATTTTTAGATGCTCGAGATAAGAAGTGGTTTTAGGAAGTCGAAATTCTAAAAAACTGCTCCTTGCTCTAACCTGATAGACAAAAATCGAGGTAATCAACATGCAAAATTACAGAACCGACAAAAAGCTGTATTTCTTCTTTTGTAAACGCAAGAGTATCTGGATAACGATAAAAACAAAGCTAATCTAGCTTTAATGCTCTTCTCGAAGTAAAGCATAGTTACGTAACCAATTTTCTATGACTTGAAATTGTGGTTCTGAATCATAGCGGTCTTGAAGTAGTTAATTGTCCTTGTACATATATGTGATTGGCGTGGAGTCGAACAGAACGATAATTTCAGTGGTTGATAATTAGTAAAACTGAGGTGATATAAGACCAAGAGGTTGATAACAAAGAAAACAAGTGCCTTTTAAGACTCGATTTTCAGTTTGCAAAGATCAAGAGCAAAGCAACAAAGAAAACTGTTTGGAATAATTCTTAAAACACTACGAGTTTAGCCGACAAGAAAGAGTTAAATAAAAATGTCTGTTAAAATCCCCCTGAAGGTTTCAAAGGCATATCTTTGCTAGGGAAGGAATGACCTCGTTACTCATCTAAAAACAGTCACTTCAACCTCTGGAAAAGCCACTCATTCGTGAAAGCAACAAATTATTGAAGCAGTTACCTTTTAGAATAGCCAGCGCGTCGAAAGCTGATTGTCCAACTGCTCAAGAAGAAGAGTACAATTTTGTGTTCATCGAGCTTGGCTAGAATGAGGATCCCGACAAATTGATGCGGTGTTTCATGCATTACCCATTCACCTACGAAGTGATGTGACATTATCATTTAAATGAACAATTTCTTTCAAAACGTTCCTTCCGCCCGCGGCGAAAAAAAATGTCAGATAATGTCGGATAATATCGAAATTTTGCGCGCAATTCGACCTCCAGTGTTTAAAAATTGTTGAACCTCCAGTGTTTAAAAATTGTTTCAAATTGACCTAAGTTTATTCACAATGTAAGGTTAATTCACTCAGTTGGCTGTTTTCTTACGAGGCCTCAACAAACAAAACTGATGAATAATAAAATTTTTGTATATTTTGGAACTAAGATCTTTAATATATGCCATAAATTCAGACACCTAGCGGCATACTACATATGTAACGAGTCTCGAGTTCACAAATTTTCTGGAGGCTTCCATTGTTAAAAACGCACACACACACACAAACACACACACAAACACACACACAAACGCACACTCACGCACACGCACACACACACACATAAACACACACACACAAGCAATACGTATTTCAAAAATGGCGAGGTTCGCCAAAGGTGTTCAAATTTACACACGGCGTTATTGGTCTGATTAACAAATATAAAAGCAGGGATATTTTAGTTACCGTTCTCCAGTTCCTGAAAATTTCGCTGTGAGTCAATATTCTTTGATCGAAACCAGGGAGCTTTTTCCCATGAATTTTACCGACAATTGTGCCAACTTTCTGCCTTTCAATCTTTAGTTTATTCATGATTAAGGAATTAAATTTGATCAACATTGATATGTAAGATTTTTCTCTAATAACGGATCTATGTTGCCTAATGTCGCAACAACCTTGGATCGTTTTCTGAGATATTGTGAAGGAGCTGGCCAAACAAGCGCAACATCTTGAACAACCCAAAAGGTTGCAACAAACACTCGATCATTATTTCAAGCTTGACCCAACGTCTTGCAACATGTTTTCCACAGGGTGGCCAAACGTGTGCAAGATCTTTCACACAACAATGTTGAGTGGAAATGTTGCGTGCGTTTAGCGGGATTTTAAGTCTATCCCCCCATCCCCACCCCCTGGGGTGCTCCTGCAAAATTTTGGCCGGGAATGTTGCAGCTGCTATTTGAAACTATATCTCAGACTTGAATAAGATTTTATAGCAAAACCTGTTACAAACCTAAACAAAATGAAAAATTAATGACGTTTGTCAGCCGCAATATCATACTACACTGCATCGATAACCTGAAAGTTCTGACAGTTTACACGATATACGTTTGGAGAAAGGATTTCTAGTTTGAATAATGTCTATCTATACATCTAACTCAGAGATCGCGCAACTTGATGCTTTGGCCCCGATTTCGCTAGAAGTGTGCGCGTATATATATCTTACGATCTGACTTTGATTGTACGCATCCTCGACTGAATAACTCAGTTTGTAAGTGTAAAGTAACACAAAAGGAAGACACAAAACCAATCAGTTTTAATTTAAAGCCGCATTATAATAGAGCATGACACAATAGTCCACTTTACAGTTGTGTGCTTGGTTGCCAAGCCTTTGAATGGGAGTGAGGCTAGGGTTGATCTTGTTATGATACAAACCTTGCTGCCTTTCAAATGTAAATCACTTTGTTATCATGCTAAGTAGATACAGGTCTCTTTCACAACAAGGTCACCTTCAGCCTCACTCTGAATCAAAGGCTTGGCAACTAAGTACACAATTGTAAAATGGCCTATTACCTGAAATGCTGCACCTTGCAAGCTCTGTTTAACCAGCGCGTGGTTTCATCAGCGTGCCTGGCAAAAAAATCAATTCGATTATACAAATAGGTGTGCACAATTGCTCTCTTTAGAAATTTCTTATGTATTTGTGGTGAGTTGTTCTACATTGAAGGAATTAACGCGGAATTTGCGGTTTATGTTTGTCTTCTGATAACTGTAGTGAACGTTAGTCCCTGTACAATAAAAGTATTGATACTCGTGGACAGCTCATGTCCGCGGAAAATGGACAATGCAAACGCGAAGTGTTCGTACACAGTGTGGATTCCTCTATTCATCATGAAAAGCTGACAAGATCTACCTCGTCCCTCAGACCTCGTTTTCCGTTTACATTACATCTACAAAGTACTGTATGACTCTGAAAACAACAGAGTTTGCCAAAGCTGATGTACCCGGCCGTAATTTTTCCTTCCAAAAGTAAAACCTGCCCCAATTTTTAAAACAACAACGAATGCCTCTTCGTTTCTGCGGAGAAAAAGACTCCTGTTAGACGGGAACAGGTAGCGCATGCGTGAGTTTTTAATTTCTTTCCAAGATGGCGGCACCGTCGACGGAAGTTTACGGAAAAGGAAAAAATATTTCTTCTTCTCTTTTATGCGTTATCATTCTAGATTGAACAATAAGTGTCTGGCTGTCAATTTAGCAAAGTCAAAATTAGATTATTTTTGTTGAGTGCATCCTAATTATCGATTAACATTTCCGAGGAGAAAATACTTCTTTCTTTGCGACTTGTCCCTTTCGAAACATTTTCTCTTTAGAAGTTTGCCGATAAAAATCTCCGATGGAATGTTTCTGATATGCGATGTTTTAAGCGGTATCTATGAACTCTGATCGTAAACAAAGGATTACCACGAGATAAACAACAAACAAATTGAATCGGTCTTTGCAAATACCGATTATTCACAATTCAGTCGGTGTCTTTGAGAGAAGCTTTGCGGCGTGTGGGCGGGTTTATCAAAGCAAACAGCGAAGTAGGCGGCAAATTTAAAACAGCCTGCTTCGAAAGCAACAAGCTCAAAGCAAATTAGTTTCTAATCGAGCAACATATAGGCAGAGTTAAGGTCAAGGTTAAGCAGAATGAAGGAAGAAGAAGATGGCACTCCATGGAAGGAGAATCATGAAGACTTGAAGGATTCGTTGCTGTCTGTTAACTCGTCTGGAAACAAAGCCACGGTGTTAAACAAACCATCTTCGGACGTGAGCAATTCACCTGAGAAGAATTTTGATGAAAATTCTCAAGTTGAAACAAGTCGCAGCGACGAGAAAGGTGCGTTTTCTTAGTCAAACTAAGTTTTCTTTCTCTAATTCCTTAAGTCCTAGAATACTGGCGCAATCATAGATGCCGGTGACAGTAAAGCCTTTTTTGTTTGTAACTCAGAACGATTTGAAATAGTTTCATTGATACAAGGATAGAATCCTAAAATACAAAAAAATATCACCGTGCAACAATTTTGTTTCAAAGTTGCATAGACAAAACTTCTGGATTCAATAGAAGCTAAACTCAATCATGACTTTGCATTCTTGATTAATGCGTTTTTTTCTCAGTGAATTAATAACAGTTATGCCTAACTTACTCACGAATGAAAAGAAACATTTTTCGATAGTTTCCCACTCTGAGAGCGAATACAATTATCAAGTAAAAGTCTCCATAAGCGAACCTGATAGGAGCGAACATTTGGGGCTAAATTTTTTTTTTTAATTATATTTCTACTGATTTCACACTTCCTAAAATTCAAAATAGATTTTACTGACATTTGCTACAGTTTTCCATTTGCAATTGTTTGTTGAAACATATGCGTGCAATGTCCCCCCTTGCAAGTGCACGTATTTCGAGCTGATTGTGAACACTTCAAGTTTGTAGATTTAAAGGGGGTAAGTCTCTAAAGAAATTGTGGTGACGTGTAGGAGGGCTAAAGATCGGAACGTCAGCTTTAAATAACTGTTTACGGTGGCCAATTTACATTATCGATTCAGTTGATAAAACCGAATTATCTTGTAGATTCAAAGTTTGGTGTGTTTTAATCGTTCAGATGCCGCTAAAGAATTTGAAAATAAATACCCCACGCGATCCAGCAGATCCCGTTCTTCGTTCTCAGTGGAGCAGGTGTTGCAATTAGAACGAGTTTTTGATCGACAGAAATATCTGGGTTCTAGAGACAGGCAAAGACTCGCAGCACAGCTGCAGATGAGCGAGACACAGGTATGAAAATGTTTCTAGTTTTCTGTTCTAAAAGACCAATCAAGTGGTCACCTTTCATTGCGCACGCACGTATTGGAAAATGTATTTCATTCTAAGACGCCATGGTTTCTAAGCATAACATCAAAGGTCGAGTGTTATGTGGTTTTTAATTCTCGCGCGATAGAAAACACTTCATCATCACAATTTGACTAATTATCAGTTGAGTGTCAAAGTAATCCTGAATTGCTTAAGTTTTGCTTTACTTCGCTCTGGAGTTGGTCGTGGAACGTCGCGCGTAACTTCACAACTGAAAGCAGATATCTGATCATTTAACACTTTTTTTCTGCGAATTTTAAACAGCAAGACTGTTTTCCCTCCCCACGTACAGGTAAAGACCTGGTTCCAAAACAGACGAATGAAACAAAAGAAGAAACGAGCTGAGGACGTCGAACGCAGAACCAAACTATCATTCCTGAGGAACCTGGCCTATTCCATGCAACATGGTTTCCATAGTTACCCACCTGACTGCGACTGCCGTCCCCCCACCTATCCCGACACTCCTTTGGTGTTGAGAACTGAGCTGCCGTCAAAGTACGCATGTTCTCCCGCCTCGCCTTGGAATAACTTTCCTTATTATCCACCGCCGCCATATTGGGGAAGGTACCCAATACCATATTAACCATCACCAGGGCCCCTAGTTAATTTGGTTCCTTTTCTTGAGGTGCAATTGTTTTCTAGGCGGCCTACTATTGTGGGACTGATTGAATCGCAGTAGGTTTTGAGTTTTTTGAGACGAAAACATTTTTTTTTCTTGTTTTGTTTTTGGTTAGCCATTTGTGCACTTTTAACGTTGTCAACAGCTACAAGTTGCATTGCTACAGACTATTTGCGCTTAGTAAAGTTCTGCAAACGAGATGAAATTTGACTGCTAGGGTAGTAAAATGGTAAAAAAGATTAAAATCAAGTAAAGTTCTGCCACTTGTCCGGAATTGCTTGCATATCATTACATTTGTCACTTCAGCTTGTGGAGGAAAAAAAAGCGTATTTCATATATTTTCTATCATAATTCAGTGGTAGGTAATATGGCTTATCATTGGCCAGTATATAAATAAAACTTGTCGTTATTACTAACTGCATTCGCTTGCCTGTTTACTGCCTAAAAACAAAACTCACGGTAAGGGTGTGGGCCAAGCAAAATATCCAGCTCCCCAATAATGAATCAAATCCCATACATTCGGACGCTGTCCGATGCTGTATCGCTAGGCTATATCGACGGTGAGCTAAATCATTTGATTCCTCTGCTACAAGCAAACGTACATCTGAGATCGACTATGAGAAAACTGGGTGTAAATTGAATGAAGGTTTACATATAAACTTGGTATATGAGCGTTGTAGTGGGTTTCAGAAATAAGAATGTTTCCTCTAGTGTTTATTTTTGACTCGCTAAATACGGAAGTTGTGAAGGAAGTACCTCTGTCCAGCTTCTGGGTGAATCTAAGTACCTTTAAAAAGCAAATTGAAAAGAATAGTCTATTTTATCGTGACCCGTCCGGACCAATAGAAAAGCATAGTAAAAGTTGACGTGTGTAGTGCTGAACGGGTAGACGTGGGCCGGTCCACAAAGAGCCGTCCGACCCTGCACCTGGCTTTGTGCCCCTGAGATCAAACTTTTCGCACATAATTTTTTCATTTTCGTGTTCAATATGTCTCCTTCAGCTACTCTGCCAAATTTCAGTCTAGACCGAGCACCAGAAATATCTTTTTTCGGGCCGTTAAATTCGAGATTTTGCGTCCGCCATTATTTGACCATGTTCCGGAAGTTGATCGCAGGACTCAGAGGAAGTGACGTCAAAGGCTCAACGCGAAAATCTCACATGGCGAAATGTCAAGCAAACATAACAGAGTGCTTTACGCTATTCTTACAAGTGTTAAACAAGCCCAAAAGAAAATGGTCAATTTTCGTCTCAGGGGCACTTTAAAAGAGAAAAGAAAAGCGTACAAAAAACGTCACGTTTTTCGATGAAATGTGAGTTTGTTGTCCTGACTCAAAAAAAGTTCTATGTAGGTTGAAACAAAAATTTTTCGAAGTTTTCAACTCTTGGCGGTCATATGATGAAATGTTCATTGACTGAGTTTGGTCGAGCCGGACCGGGAAAATATGGCCCTCAGTCATGAGGCACGCTATGACCTCAAGCCAAGTACTTTCTCGTGCGGCCCCGCCACTCAAAAAACATTCTTAAAGAGGAAGCTCGTGCAACACATGTGTAACACCCTCAATCTCCTTTTATTTAAACTTATATGGTTAATATTTCTATTCTCGAAAAAATATATCGAACAAGTATTACAAAACATTCTCTGTAAAGCCACAGCACAAATGATTGGTAACGAAACATCTGATGAATGATACTGCGTGACAACCAAACTGTTTTCTTTGTAATGACATTAATTCTTTTATCTTTTAAGTACATTTTCTTGGATTTATGAAGTGACTTCAACATTAGATCATTATCTCTTTAACTCTCTTGCAACCCTTCAACGGCATCACGTGGCCACGTACTACGCTGGAAGTCGAGTGGGAGAAAACGTACGTGTCCAACGCGTGATTGGTTTTGGTTTTGTAGCTGATTAGAAGAGCATCGAGAGTATTTAGCCAATCAGGTTACTACTATAAAAAGTAAAACTAAGGTAATATTATTTGATCATTGACTCAATTGAGAAATTAGACGTTTTCTCTTACATAAATATTCTGTGAAGATTCTGAATGTTTGATTACGAAATACATGTTGATTCATTACGCATCACGTGAAATACCCGTGGCCTAACACCTCAGCGTGCATCTGTACTTTCTAATTCATGACGTGCTTTGTGGGCGATGCGCTTGTGAATGAAGAATTGCATCACATTTGATCAGTATCTTTGTAGCATATTATCTTCAAGGGTTGGGCTGTCCCGGGGGGTCGTTTGCTCACTGTTAGGGGGGGAAGTGAGGTTCTTGCAGCAGTAGTAATGAAGTATTTCGCCCGTGGGGTAATATGCAAAGGCACTAAAAAAAAGAAAGAGAAAAGAAGTTATGTATGATGCACGATCCTCGCAGTAGATAGCGCTATTTATGCAATAGCGAAAATCAGACCTGAAAAAAATCAGGCCTGTACGGGAATCGAACCACTGACCTCTGCGATACTAGTGGAGCGCTTTACCAATTAAGCTAACAAACCAACTGGGAGCAGGCCGTTAAGTTGATTCGTAATAAACCCGTGATGATAAATCAGATACGGTAACAAAAGAAGTTACGTTACTCGCGAGAACTTCAGTATGCGATATCAAAGAAAAAGACAAAATCAGACTACCACTGTTTCCCACCTCGTTCCGATCTTCTTGTGACACACCCGACAAGCTCTTTCATCGGTCAGCAGTATTTTATGCCCCTGATAATGCATACGTTGTTCTTGAACCTGTCAAGCAATATCGTTGGGTTAGATTGGAAAGCCTGACTCCTTAACCGAGAGGTGTTAGTTTGCCTCATCCTACCTGTAGATGCTCAGCAAACAGAAGGCTCTTCAACACTTGACAACTCTTCCGTTTCCTATCTTTGTCTTCCAGAACATTGAGCAAAAACGCATAAACCTCACTCACTTTAGTAGATGGAGGAAGTAGTTCAAGCGCCTGAAGATTCAAAATCACCACCGATCAGTACACGGAACCCTCCCTCAGATGAGATCATCCGAAGTCATACGAGACCTTCCGAAATCGGACGAGACCTTCCGAAATCGGACGAGACCTTCTGAAATCGGACGAGACCTTCCGAAATCGCACGAGATGGCCGAAATTAGACGGAACTGCCAGAAAAAAGGCGGAGCCGTCCGAAACCATACGTTCCAACTCATACAGAAACGTCTGATGTGAAACAAATCGCACCAAATCGGAGGTTATCCAAAATAAGAAAGCGCTTCTACGCATCAGAAATAAACTCCGTGCCACTCAGATTAGATAGAGCGCTGGTTTCAGGCGGTAATGCTTCACCCTTTTATTATAATTGCGCTGCTCGCGTAAAAACTGAGAAGCACAAGACAATCGTAACGTGGGGAGTCAGTGATTCACACAAACCGTGCAACACAATGGTTAAACGGAAATGACACAATGGTTACAAGCACGTGCCACACAATGTTTCCACACACTTGCGATACAATACTTGCACGCACATGCGAAACAATGGTTACACGCATGTGCGACACAATAGTTACACGCACGTGCGAAACAATGGTTACACACATATGCGACACAACAGTTACACGCAAGTGCGACACAATGGTTACTTGTTCGTGCGACACAATGGTTACAGGCACGTGCAACACATCGGTTACAAACACGTGCGATACAATGGTTACAAGCACGTGCAACACATCGGTCACAAACACGTGCGATACAATGGTTACAGGCACGTGCAACACATCGGTTACAAACACGTGCGATACAATGGTTACAGGCACGTGCAACAAATCGGTTACAAACATGTGCGATACAATGGTTACACGCACCTTAGCGGTACTTATCTTCAGGTGATGCTCCTGCAGTACGTCTAGCGCCTCAAGAATGTTCGGTTTCATATTTTCCTTGCCGCTTATCTGGGGTGGCTCCAGGTACATGCGCAATAAGGACACGTATACCTACCAATCACAGAGAGTCGTTATTCAGACAGCATAACTTATTTAATTTCAAACCTTCCTTTACGAAAGTGATTACTGTGATCCAAAGAAAAGAAAATCCCAATGCGGGGATCAAAGTTGCACAGGTTGTGCTTATCGCTCACTAAAAAGTATATTCATCAAAAATCAAATAAATACACTTACATCTTTACTGCCCTCGCGGCCTTCATTATAATTTCGATGACAATACCTAAAAAGGAAAAAAGACACAAACACCTCGCAAAATGTGACCTGAAATATGCCAGATGGTGCGAAAACTCACGCGCGGTTAATTTACATAGTTTGTGACGATTTCAAGCGCAACACACGGGTAATCCTCGTTAAGAATTCACTGAGCTTGAAAACTTGGGATGCCCATGAATGATGATCACTTGAACAACTTTTAATAATGAGTGTCCTAAGAAGTCCAGGATTGCATTGTTTTCACTTCACATGATCTGCGCTGGTCAAGAAAACTCGCATCACCCTCTCGGCCTACCTGATGCAAAATCAACACTAACTGCGACTTGGTCTCTCGTTTGGCCGCGCTCCAGGCTGTTAGAATTTTATCGATACTCAATTCTTAACTCCCTGAGATAGACCGCCTTTCGCTTGAGCACTGTAAAACCAAGGCCAAAGTAATCACGACAGCCGATCAGAGCGAAGGAAAATACCTTCAGGAGCCAATAAGAGCAAGCCAGTAAAAATGAGTTAACTGAGAGGCAAGTAAACAAGTCGCGATTTATTTTCTTTTAGATTCGCATTGGATGAGAAAGTGGCGCAAATCTCTGGAGCAATCACTCAGCGAAGTAAAGCAAATCCAAAGCAAGCACGGATTACTGTCGACATTCGGGACAAAAATATTCCTTTTCGCTTTGTTTTCATTGGGCGTGGTGATTACTTTGTTTCTGGTTTTACGAAACTCAATTGCAATGCCCTCCAGTGACAGCGGACTTACTCTTCAGCAAGTTTGATGTTATGTAAAATATGGATGTATATAGCCAGAGCTTCCTCGTGCCTTCCTACTCGTCCAAGCAAAAGAGCTCGTTCATGATAAAAGCCTAAGAGAAAGAAGAGAACATGAAAAAATCACAAGCAGAGAGCATTTGGGATAGTTTTGGCGAGAAATGTTGAAGTGACACAAACATACATCGCGCCTATTACCTGACCGCTGAGTCAGTTTTGGTGGGAACGCAAACGCAGCGTCAGTTTTAGCGCAAACGTAAACGCTGCATCAGTTTTGGCGGGAAAGCAAACAGTGCGTCAGTTTTGGCGCGAACACAAACGCTGCGACAGTTTAGGCGGGAACGTAAACATTGCGTCAGTTTAGGTGGCAGCTGTTTCTTTGAAGCTTTGCGTAAAAGGTATTTACTTCTTGACAAAAATTTAACGATAAAAAGGTCAAAATTCTTTTCGGTAAGAAATAATAAAATGACTTACTCTCTGGAAAGTGCGTCAGTAGATGCTGCGCTTGATAATGTTTTGAAGTCTCTAATAAAAACAGCAACCTTCCTCTTAGTTCTCCGAGTTCCCCTGGTTCACTTCCGGGAGGAAAAGGCTGGTCACCTGACAAATAAACCACGTACACGTTCTCACCAATGTTTTAAAGCTTCTCCCTTTCTTGATCATTAAGAGAGTGACCAACATCTAATTTCTCCCAATCAAACATCGAGGTCACGAGATAATAGGAAATGATCACCAATCTAAAAGGCTTTGATTTTAAAACAAGTTCTCCTTGTCATCACCAAAGGAAATGTACAGACAACGCTGTGAAGAATATAGATACTGATGTTCGAGTGTAAGGGGTTGAGAAAGTTGGCAAGTTTTGAAGTAATTTGGTTATATCAACTAAGTTGAAATTGTAAATTGGCCACTGTATAGAGTTAAAAAGCTGACGTTTCGAGCGTTAGCCCTTCGTCAGAATGAATGGAGGAATTGTGGGTTGT
Organism: Stylophora pistillata; assembly: GCF_964205215.1. Classification (NCBI taxonomy): domain Eukaryota; kingdom Metazoa; phylum Cnidaria; class Anthozoa; order Scleractinia; family Pocilloporidae; genus Stylophora; species Stylophora pistillata. The sequence continues at coordinate 22,585,418 of NC_142532.1, forward strand.
GTGTGGGTTTATATGCAGAAAGTGGAGCTACGCTATTGGTGGGAACATGGTGACGAGAAAAACACGAATAAATTAGTAGAACAAAAAGCGTACCTAAGGGGTTAAGAGTGCCGATTTGAAAGATAAACTTCTGAAGTAGATTGACGAATGAGGAAAATAACTGGAAGGTCTGAGGATTGATTTGTTCAGTGTGGGACTTAAGTCTTTTCTTTCTACCAGGGTTGTGATAAGTGAATAACATCCTCCTGGGTTATCGTGTGGTGTTCCTCCACAAGACACTTGACTCTCAGAGCACCCCTTACCACCCTGGAGTGTAAATGGAAACCAGCGAACTATAAAGAACACCATGTGCGATGATTTGCTCAGGAAGGGAGGGGAGAGGGGGGAGAGTAGCACGAAACTGAATCTTATCCGGACAATAAGGCATTATCCCTAATCGATTTATGCTACAGAAACGGTGAAAGGCTTCGGTTCATTGCAGGGCATTAACTTTACAGACTTTTCCTTTCTTTTTCTTTAACCAACAAACAAACAAACAAACAAAATATTAAAAATAATAACCGTCTTCAAAGGCAAATACAAACCTTCCGGTAACGAATCTAAATACTCTCTCATCAACACTTGTACTCTTTCACGGTAGCAATTGATCAACTTGTTGTGAAATTCGGGTTTTGATTCACTACACAGGAAGATTATATGTTCCTGAAAGGGAGAAACTTCGTTAATTCAAATCTTACTTAACTTTTTGACCCCCACGAGTGACTAACATCTAAATTCTCCCCACAGAATCACCCCTAAATCGAATATTAAAGTCATAAGAATAAAGGATATGATCATGAACTCAAGAAGCTCTTGATTTCTTGACAAATTCTCCTTACGAGCTCCTCAGAAGTGTATAGAGAACAGTATGGAGAATATGCATACTGATGTTGGGGTGTAAATAATTGAGTAGAAGTTAGACTTCACTGCACACACCAAATATCTGATAGTCAACTGCTTCGCGCACTGTTCTATGTGAGCCAGTACTTTGTCACGTGGTAGACCTTCGACCTCTGGTAAATCTTCCGTAAATATCTAGGAAGGCAAGGTAAGAAAGGTTCTTGAGCTTAACCTGTGAAAAACATGCGCTTCTAAACTGAGGTATTTGCTCACTTTGAAATTAAAGAAAAACCTTGTATTTCTCAACAAGTGTTGAAGTGTTAGTGCAAATAATAATACGGACCGACTAGGTTATCAAAGCGAGTTTCTTGAGGAAATTTAGACATTTGCTGAAAACCCCAAAGAAATTTGAACTCCACACTGAAACTTGAGTCTAGCGTGTTCAATTAAGTTACATTTCTAACCCTTTCAACACTTGCCAACGTTGTTCACCTCCTGTTTCCAAAAGGCGCTTGCATTATTTGTGGACAACATGTGTTGAAAGTCTTAGTCATGTATCACTGACTAATTCATTTTGGCCTATGGGAGTGCTGGTAAAAACTTCCATAAGTTAAGAAAATTGAAAACAAGAAAGTTTCCCAAAGAGGATCTAGAGTTTTCTCTTTGTCCCACGCTCGTGGCAAGAAGGAAAAAGCACATTCCCTTAAATTGAAAACTTAAGAAGTTACCTTTAAACCGTCATCAGGATGCGCCTTTAAAACCCAGACGGAAAAATCAAATATAAGTTTTAAGTGTTCACGACCTGAAAAAAAAAGAACACATTTGAGATCAATAAAACAAGGCATTTTCTTTTTCTTCTGTGTTGCCGCGTGTTTGTGCAGTAAAAATTACAGATGTCGAGTTTTGGCGGGAATGCAAACGCTACGTAAGTTTTGGCGCGAACGCAAATGCTGCGACAGTTTTGGCGGGAACGCAAACGCTACATACATATACATATGTTAATCGACCACTCCCCATGGGGGCTTTTCAGGGCCAACTCCCACCCAGCAACCACCCCAGGGGAGGACATCCATCACACAGTAATCTCGTGCGTGGGAAATTAACGTCTCCTACCCCTACGCTGCGACAGCTTTGGCGGGAACGCAAACGTACGTCAGTTTTTGCGGCAACATGGAGTCTTTTTGTTTTATAGAATAACGAAGCAAATTAGTGTTAATGATTACCTAAATGCTGGAGATATTGAACTGTTTTCTGATGGCCTTTGAGTGGACCGCTACTCTTCTGAGCCTGTCTCAACAAGAGGTCTAGCGCTGAAAGCAGAATATAAGCGGTTATAAGAAAAATCACCTCGGAATCTGTGGCCCACAAATACAAACGAAGTTCTCTGAACAGACACTCACAAGTCAAAAACATTCAAATATCTGTGAAAACTATCTAAGCAGTTAGTGTTCTTCCAGTTGCTATCGATACGGATTTGTTCCATATGATGTCAACTGCACAGTCATGGGATATGAAATTAGTCAATCACTAAATTAGTTTTCTCAACTTTTGTACAAGGGAAATTAAGTCTATCTGTAACAAACAAAGAAGGAACATACATGTTGAAAATTTTGTTTGAAACTGAAGAAGCAAAAATTATTACATTTACAACACATCACTCTTTGTTATTACTAAGGCACCACAGCGCAACCAACCTTTCTTATGAAGACCTTTGGTCTGGTACAGTATAACCAATTCATTGTATTTTTTGCTCTTCATTAGAACTCTTTCGCACTCTTCTACATGGCAGAAGTTTTCTTTCAACCTCAGCAGTGGTGCCACAAGGGCATCGTTTGTCTGAAGAGGAAACAAACGCAAAGTGATTCACATCATTTCAGCAGTTGGTGAAACTCAAATTGGCCAGTTATTTTTTTTTACACAGTTTGCGTTCTTTTGTGTTTGTGTTTGTTTGTTTGTTTTTTGTTTTAAAAAAAACGTTTATTCACCATTTAGTTTCATCGGACTTAAATTGTCCCTAAATGCGAACTGCCCTTTAAGTACCAAACACGCAAGTGAACACTCACTTTTCTTATATACTTCAAATAGCGCCCAGCTTCAAATAGGCGTCCCTCCTCCCCTCAGATAAGGTACGGGAAGACCTCAGAGGGGGAGACCTAGAGTGCCATACTAATAAGAGTAAGGGTACTGACACTACCTTCTCTCCAGTTCTTCCCTCTCTAAAATCAGGTGTTTTGGAGAAACAAACTTCATTTACGAATAATTTTCTTCCTCTGGATAAGTTTGGTCACTCATTTTGCTCAATTCGTTTCGGCATGTCGATGTCATATTACCGCAATTTTCTTTATAAGCGTGAGAAAAACGTCAACTGGTATAACCTGGCGTAAGATCAACTTGCTCATTGTCTTCTTCAACTATTTTTTTAATTATCCACAGTACCAACCTGTAAGTAACATTTCAGCAGTGTAGTATCAATGATTTGTCTTTTGTGCATTAAGTTCTTCTGAGCCTTTATATCAGCTAAAATGATTAAGAAAGAACGCAGTTTAAAAAAAAAGATGTTAAGCAACAGAGACTGTTGAAATAATTGCATGTCAGTCGTGAACAACGAGCAATTTCAATTACGTTTCGAAAGTAAGTCCGGGATTGCTTTAGATTTGCTTTTCTTCGCTCATGATCGGTCAAGAAAACTCGCGTCACTTTCTCAGCCAATCAGAATCCAAGCTCAAACCAATCTCGATTTGATCACCTGCGTTTTCACGCGCGATGTTCAGTTTGCTTACTTTAAATTCTCATTGGCTCGTTGTGATATTTTCCTTTCCTCTAATTGGCTGAAGGAATTAGTTTGGCAACACTCAATTGAAGTGTACTCTACAAGAAAAGCTTTTCTCTTCATTCCTTTAGTGGAGCCTGAGTTATAAGAGTGAAATACCTTTACTATGATCTTCGGCAGAATCTTTCAGTCTTCCTTTCTGCATGCTTTCTGCCTTGTCACTGCTTTTCATCAACTCATTTCGTTTCTAGTAAGGAAAAAACCCATATGGCATCATGAGGTGTATGAGTGAAAGTGCGACACATACACCTTACTCGATTATTTTTAAAAACATCTTATAATAATAGGGGCGGATATTTCGTGAGTTGCGTTGTATTTTTCCAAACCCATAAGGTCGAGGACAAATACGAGTACTGAGCAAAATGTCCGCTCGTATGTTTTTAAAAATAATCGAATGACGTGTATGTGTCACACTTTCACTACGGCCTCATGTAAGTATCTCAACGACCGGACGCGACGAAAACAACATAAACGAATTTACCAAATTGTTGTTATCGCAAAAAAAAATCGTCATCGCTCTGACAAGGGGCTACCGCTCGAAACGTCAGCTTTGAAACTCTTTGCGGTGGCTTATTCACATTATCAACTCAGTTGATAAAAACCGAAGTATCTGAATTCTACCTGCGTCAAATATTCCACGAGTGCTAAACAGCCCTTCTCCAGCTCCCCCGGAGTCAACTGAGGTGGTGGGGCCGGGTACTCGAGAAGCTTTCGGAATTCACTCGGAAGAAGATCGGGAAACAGGCCTATAACTTGTGCTGGGTCTGCAAAAAAACAAATAAACAGGCGAAAATAGAGCTCAGTAGCTTTGAATTGAAAGGTGGCACGTTAGTGTTTCACCCGGAGACTTTAAAGTCTCGATACCAGAACAGTTTAATATGCCGGAAGAAGTCGTCATATAAAGTAATTTATTTCGAGCTAAAAACATAACAAAACAAAGTACCAAATCCCGTGGTCCTTTGCGGCAAAACCACAAAAGGGCGGGAAAACGAGTGGTCTGTAAACAAATCCTTCTTTCATCTGAAGAGTTCACCAGGGTTCATACACAGACTTAAAAAATGGAGCCTTAGCTTTTTTCTGCAACATAAGGGCCAACTAAATTACAACATCACTACGTGGATTGTTTCATCATTTCGTTCAATTTCTGCATTTCAAACAAATACTTTCTTAAACTTTTATTTCAAACTACACCATTGTTGACGATGCCTGAACCAAATTCGCGCAAATTAAAAAATAACTAACCTGTTTCTAACTGGGCAAAGAGCTGCAAAGAATCATCAAACCTCTTCTGACAGAACATATCAAATGCATAAAGATTCTGAATACTCTCTTTACGTGCGGCTTTCTCTTGCTCTGGTTCAACCACCATGTCCTGTTCAAAAAAGCGAACAAAAACATTCAAGATTTACTTCCATGACTTCCAAGGTCTATAATTATAATTTCTTTGACTTGAATAGTCCTTTTTACAGTTGTGGGCTTGGTGGCCAAGCCTTTGAACATGAGTGAGGCTAAGGGTGACCCTGTTGTGATAGAGACCTGTATCTAGTTAGCATGATAACAAAGAAATTTGCATTTGAAAAGCAGCAACTTCTCTGTCATAACAAGGTCACCCTTAGCCTCACTCCTGTTCAAAGGCTTGGCCACCAAGCCCACAACTGTAAAAAGGACTGTTGACAACGAGCATTGCTTTCTCCTACTCCCCCAGCATCCACTTCGACTCGTGAGTAGATAGCTAATTAGCAAACATATTCCAAGTTGACGGGTGTCTATTCAGTAAAAATATCACAAATGATGTCAAAGATGTGCTAAGAACAAAGTGTCACATAAGGAGCAGCCACGTGCGTTACTGATGTTCTTCTGGCATCTTCAGTGATCCAATACTGTACAGACCCACGGAAAAAAAAGGAATCTATCTGTTTTATATCATAAAGAAGCAAAATGTTGTCAATGGTGACATACATGCACAGTACTAGCCGCAGGAATAGCACCACCTACACGCACGCAAAATGCGAGCAAGATGGCGGATGTACGCGCAAATTACGCGCGCGTCACGATTGGCACGCATTTCCGCGTAATATGGCGGATTTACACGCATGAAATACGCGCGTAATGCTGCTATTCCTGCGGCTGGTACTGTAATCTATGTGTCTGTCCTCAAATAGCTCATAAGTACAAGCAAGAACCGATCAAAACGCAAGCATAATTTAGCTCATCATATAATTTCCAAATAACACATCTCAGGGCTCAAACCATCTGTTCCTGAGTTCAGGGTGCAAACCAGGACCCCTTAGCTTGACGTCTTAAACTCCCAAGATCTGATTGTTAATTTTCTCCTCTAGCTGCCGCATATATCCTTGCAAATTAGTGACGAGATGTTGGTGTTAGATCAAGATAACAACATCTGCCTAATAAGTTTGACTATTATACATTGTGGTCACAATCTGTCTTCTCATTGGCTAAACGCACACAGTTAATTCTGGGAAACAGCGCAACCTACAGATTAGTGAAAAATCTGTAGGTTGCGCGCGCAATGCATGATTTCCGGTGAAGCAATGTCAAGTTCACGGACAGCGAAGTAAGCATGGCTTCTCGATTCGCTTCATCGACCCAGCGAGAAATTGAGAAATTACTTAAAGATAAAGATTCAGAAAATACTAAAAGATCGACAAAAGTGGCGAAGGAACTATTCTACGAATACCCTAAAGAGAAAAATATCCAGGAGCCACACGACAAAAAGGAATTAGCCCAAGTGTTGAAATCTTTTTAGGTGGAAGCGCGAAAAAAGGAGGGATCGTTTTACTCTGTTCGTTGCGATAATGCGTTTGGCGTTATTTTCTTTAAAACAATGTATAATAAAACAGTTTTTGGATTCGGTTTTTGTGATATCCGGAATAATCAAGGTCTCGGTTAGAGTTATAGCCGAAGCCGAAGGCTTCGGCTGATAACACTTACCTCGACCTTGATTATTCCGGATATCACAAAAACCTCATCCAATAATTGTTTAGTATTCTCATTACCTGTTTGCTGGGTAATGTATGGATATTATAGCGAGAACTTTCATGTTGATCACTTTTGGGAGTTAAGGTGATTAGTACTAGTTTCCTCGCGTGGGGAACAGGTCACTCTTGCGTCACGCGCGAGAGAAATGTAGAAAATCAGATAACTTACCGCTAACATAAGAGCAAGGCTAAACTGCTTGTCTTGCAGTAGCTGTTGTATTTGCATCGGAATAGACACAGGAATAAGTCTCCACACAAAGCTTGACGATGCTATATACATGTGCTTTCCCCGAGCAATAAATCGAGATTTAGGTAATTCAATGCTCTGGATAAGTGCACGAGGACTGATGGTTCGTATCTCCACATACCGAGGAAGAAGGCCGATTACATAAGGTTCGGCATAACCTGTAAGAGAGCAATGACAAATTGTTCAAATTTTTATGAATTACTGAACACAGTTACATGTAAAAGGAAGTCACAAAGCTTTGGTTTCTTGGTTTAATTCAGCTTTTGCCAAACACTTGACTAAGTGCTTTCTTCAATCATCAATCATCAATAGCTTTGCTTCTTTCACTGTCCAATTTTTAATAATTTTTATATAAATCCAATTTTTAATAATATTTATATATATCCAATTTTTAATAATTTTTATATATCTCCAATTTTTAATAGTTTTTATATATATCCAGTTTTTAATAATTTTTATATATATCCAATCTTTAATAATTTTTATATATATCCAATTTTTAATAATTTTTATATCTATCCAGTTTTTAATAATTTTTATATATATCCAAGTTTTAATAATTTTTATATATATTTAGTATAATTTCAGAGCTGAACAAAGAGTTTCCAGCAATCTGATTGGTCGAGCAGTTCCTTATATGACGCTATATAAACTGCTCCGTGTGGTTTATAAAAAATGTTAAACTAAAATGTTAATAAATGTTACTAAAATGTTATGATTTTTGACATTTCTCTGTTGTTCAGCTCTGAAATTATACTTAAACAATTATTCGTCTCAGGTTCGGTGAATATTGTCGAATAATCCGCTCGACTTCATCGCGGGGATTATTCGACGATATTCACCTCACCTTCGGCGAATAATTGTTAAATATAGTGGGTAGCGAACAAACAAGATGGCACATGGTTTCTGTTACATATATATATCTAAATCCCTTTGATTACATATTGAGGGCAGGGGAAAAGGGGTATAAATTTTGAGCTGTAAGATGTGGCCCAGGTGTATCATTGACAATTGCCTTCATGCAACATTCTTGAATAATTTTTGCGAAAATATTTGTCCCTTAGACGAACTCTCTCCACAAATTCATCAGAGAAACTCGCTTCAGAAGCAGTACAATGTGAAGAAGAGCATTGGAGCATCAAAGAGATGCTGCATGTTATACCAACTTACCACTCACTGAGTAATAATTAACAACTATTCACCGAAGTGGAAGTGGTTTATAGTGGTGGATATTTACAGAGCCGCGAAGCGGCGAGGTAAATATTCACCGCTAACCACCGACACTGAGGCGAATAGTTGTTTTAGTATATATGCTAAAACAGTGAGATAATATACACCACCAAAAATTAATGAGTGATTTCTTCGCTCGTCACGGATGCAAACCGGGACGTCATTTTTTCCTGAGTTGCTCGGAGGTAAATAGCAAAGGATATTCCGAGTTTGATTAGCCCATCAGAGTGCGCCTTCAACGCTATCCAATGTTTTAGTATATACTAACAATTAATATTCATAATAATACCAATATTTAACCACACTTGGTGAGGCTGTTTTTAGTGGGGACCACAATGATTAATTAATTGCCTAGTTGGTTAGGTAATGTTAAAAATATAAATAAAAAGTAATATAATTGTAATAATATGTTTCTAATATTTAAAAGGAAATTTATAGAACATCAAAGAAGAAATTACTTAAAAATTAGTTTAAATTTTTAAAAAAGTTTTAAGGTTTGCTTCAAAATCAGATAAAAAAAAATTCTATAGCTTTGTGAAAAAGAGTTGAAATTTCACCTAGTTCTGTTGGTGTATCTGTCCACGTCAGGGTTTGTTTCTGTGTCTTCTTTCCTTCACTGTCAGTTATAATGCTGATATCATCACGACAAAGAATAAGTTCTCCACTTGGCAAAGTAGCTATTGTAGGCTCTAAATGACGACCAGTGGAGAACAGCTCTGTTGCAGCACCAGTGCTTGTCTACAAAAGAACCAATTGTTTGTTGTTTTGTTTAGAGCAAACTATTGGTTAAACTAATTTGTACAGTGAGGGGTTTGAACTCAGGGGTAACATGTGATTGTGTACTCTGATTGTCTGGCGAGGATAGTCCTGAGTCAACGCTACTGACCAGTCCTTCTCCAAGACTACCCTCACCTGGACATTCAAACTAAATGATCAAAACTAATTAAATGAGACCAATCTGCCATGAAAACCATGGTGGCCACTACGGTTATTGCTTGGCAAGAATTGAGGGTGAGCGCATGTGACTAAAATTTCTTTGGAGTAAGAATGGACCCGCTCTCTTGTACACAACCAACAAAAATATAATCAAAGAGAGTTTTAAGCCTTTATTCAACCATACTATTTTGGAAAAACAACTACAATTCAGAATTTGAAATATGCCTCCTTCAGGACTTCAAATATAACAAGAAAAGTTCACTTCTTTATAGCACTTCCAATATGGTTTTGGTACTTAGCACAGCTGTATATCTGGAGGTTATGAATGTAGGCTGAATAACACCAACCCTTAACCTTAAACTCACAGAAGTGATTGACATGTAACTTCTCCCTATAATATTCATACATTATCCAGCAAACAGGTAATGGGAATACTCAAACTTATCCAGGCAGAAGTTGTTACCTTGATCTAACAATAGTTTCTTGTAAGCAATTTTCAAGGGAATGTGTACCAGCTAGTGGGGAGAATTAAAGATCAGATCTTACAGTTTAAGGGCTTTTACAGTGGTTAACTTTTAGTAAAAGGAATGTACCTTTATGAGAGAGTATTCTTTTTTGAAGCCAACACAGAGAGAGTCCTTTGACCAAACTAATGCCTTAGCTGCATCTGGCACCAAAAGATCTTCTAGCTCTTGGAATTCTCCATTCCTCCAACTAAATAACTATTATTATATATAGAAATTGAAATTTCAGTAAAAAAAAGTCATGTAAATGCTAAATGGCCAGCTAGTTTACAGCTAGACAGACAAACCAGTCCACTCGTTGATTGGTTGGAAGCTTTTGCTCAAAATCAGAGACAACCCTTTAAGAGACCTTTTTCATTTTTCCCTGATGCACTCTCTTTTTCCTTTGTCCAGTTAGAATGAACCAGGATCCCCTCCTTTATGAAACCAACAGCACTGCCCCGCACTAAAGTTTTCTCTTTGTTAAATTCTTTCATGCTCATTGCTTACTCGCCTGTAGTTTCCGTTTCACTGAAACACATAACTTTAGTTCAAGAGCTGGTGAAGGATCTAAATGAATAAAAACAGAAAATATATTATATTCCCATCAAAACTAGCAGGGGAACACCTCACGCCAAAAACCTGGCAAAGGCTTTGGTGATGCGTGGTCACGAGTGACAAAGAGAACAGGAGTTGGGTTAAAACGCACATGTAAGACTGGTTAACTTGGGATAACAAAGTAACAGTGCACATAGAAAACCTGAACAGATATTTCATTTGAGAATCTTTAACTCACCAAAAACTGAGGATTGTTTCCTTTCCTGTACAGTAAAGGACAATGAGTTTAAGGCAAAGATACTGATGACCTAATTTCCTTAAAGGGGTGTGCTCTTGGAAGAACCAATCTCTGAAAAGAACTTTCTTTATTTGAAAGTCAGTCAGAGTAACTTGGTTTGTTTGAGAGAGAGTTGCAAATGTCATTTCAGTCCAAAGATGAAAAAAGCTCTTATCCAGTCGACAGAGAATTTCTGTCCAGAAAGAGATATTTCAAAATAACCTTTTCAAGCTCTGTTTATGCAAGAATATGGTCTACTGTAAGTGCAGGAGTTACCCAAAGTTTTTCACATGTTTAGAAATTTTTTGGAAACTTGTCATGGCAGCCAATTCACATTCATCAACTCAGTTGCTGAAACCAAATCATTACAGCAAAATCTAACCTTTATATTCACAGCAAAAACACTAGCTCCCTTTGTTTTATGCAAGGTGAACTTGTGAGCAAAGGTCTCCAAGTTATGAACACTAACAACAGAATCTAAAGGAAAGAATCCCAGAATTTCAAAACAATATCATTACAAACTATTGTCAAAATTTAATTTAATTTATTTTAATTTAGTAACTTCGCCAACCAGCAGGGACACCGCAACAGCTTGCGCCAATTACTGTGGGCCCAATAAACCCACCCATCCCACCCTAGGGGAGGACATCCATCACACAGTAATCTTGTGTGTGTGGGAAATTAACGTCTCCTAACCCAACCCTGCAGGAGACGGGACCTCCATTTATTTGTCCCTATCTAAGAAGAATAGAATATCTAACCATTTCTTGATGTTAAAGAAAGGCAGCAAATTCTTCTCAATTATTTTAAGACCCTGAGTGCTGGTCCGGCTGGGGCTCAAACCCTTGACCTCCCACACAACAGTCCAGTGCTCTATCCATTGAGCTAACCGGGAGGCAGGTTAAAATGAGATTGTAACATTATAAAATCATTATACAATTGACTGATATATACACGTATATCTAAAAGCATGTATGAACCCCAAGGGTGATAAGCATCTAAACTCTCCCCAGAGTAACACCCCTGAATCACACATCAAGGTCATGAGAATTATGAAAATGATCACAAACTCAAGAAGTTCTTGATTGTTAGACAAAATCTTCTTGTAAGTATCAACGGAAATGTATAGAGAGTAAAGCATGGAGGACTTGCAAACTAATGTTGGGGTGTAAAGAGTAAAGAAACTCAAGTTCTTGATTCGTATGATGGACGATCCTCGCAGTGGATAGCGCTATTTAGGCAATAGCGAAAATCAGACCTGAAAAAAATCAGGCCTGTACGGGATTCGAACCACTGACCTCTGCGATACTAGTGCAGCACTCTACCAATTGAGCTAACAAGCCAACTGAGAGCAGGCCGTTAAGTTGATTCGTAATAAACCCGTGAAAGTAATAAATGAGATACGATGAATATATGAAGTTCATATATTTTTGAACTGCGGTATTAGATACGTATGATGGACGATCCTCGCAGTGGATAGTGCTATTTAGGCAATAGCGAAAATCAGACCTGAAAAAAATCAGGCCTGTACGGGATTTGAACCACTGACCTCTGTGATACTAGTGCAGCGCTCTACCAATTGAGCTAACAAGCCAACTGAGAGCAGGCCGTTAAGTTTATTCGTAGTAAACCCGTGAAAGTAATAAATGAGATACAATGAATATATGAATATATGAAGTGGTTCGAATCCCGTACAGGCCTGATTTTTTTCAGGTCTGATTTTCGCTATTGCCTAAATAGCGCTATCCACTGCGAGGATCGTCCATCATACGTATCTAATACCGCAGTTCAAAAATATATGAACTTCATATATTCATTGTATCTCAAGTTCTTGATTGTTAGACAAAATCTCCTAACTCCCTAAGTATCAAAAGAAATGTATAGAGAGTAAAGCATGGAGGACTTGCAAACTGATGTTGGGGGTGTAAAGAGTAAAGAAACTCAACACTCACAATGAGCTCCATTTGATATGAACATACAACATGAATTTGTAAAACAAAAAATTTTATTTCACTCTTCACATTACCTGACAAACTTATCAGTAGATTCAGCTGCTCCACAACTGCTAACTGCAAGAAAATATGTCAAAATGACAATAAGTTTGAATTCAAAATAATTATTTCATTCAGATTGGAATGATCTCAGGCAGCAGATTCAAAGAGAGCTGTCAGAGCTGAAAGGATCCTAAAAATCCCATCTATTGGCCACCTTACAAATTTATAGTTTGAAAGCAGGCCAATAAATGGGATTTCTAGGATCCTTACAAGCAGAGAAAAAACACTGAAAATAAACAGTGGTCAACTGGAAAACACAATTACTGCTGCTGTACCTTTATCTGTTAACCCTATTTTTGATCAACCCCACTGATACAGTCATACATGTATCATCGCATGATGATGATATGGCATTCTTATAGCCCATTGCAGAAATGTGAGAGGACTGGGACAAGTTTCCTATATTGATTACATTGAAAATCTAAACATTTCAACTGAAATGTTACTGAATGAAAAGCTACCCAGCCAAGTTTGAGAGTTTTCAGCGGAAAAGTGTCCAAATTGGAGCCTTACAAAAGTTGCAAAAATTCCATACAAACCCTTAAAATTTTTTGCCCTGTCTACCCAATCCATAGTTACAAACTCTCTATTTTAGGTGATATTTGAAAAGCTGTCATTTTGCCATTTTCCTCCTTTAACTACCTCTATTCTTGCTCAAGACTCTCAAATTTAGTTGATCTTTCATTTGAATATCTTAGTTTTTCAAACAACCGGAAAACAACCACACCCTTTCCCAGTCCTCTCATGTTTCTGTAATGGCCTATGTAGCACATTGTCCATGCTGCTCTGCTCTGATGTGCTTTACAACACTTTTCAGGGGGACTTTTGCCACACTGCATTGAGCAATTTACAATTTGGAGAGGAAATTTTTCAGATGCCCCCAATTTTGGAATTTAGGAAACAAGACTAGATCACAATGCCAGGAGCTATGTTCCCTACTCTTTGTGAGAACTGCGTGGATTCTTAAATGTCCCCTGCCAACCAGAACAAAGAGGAAGCAGAAGACAGAGCCTACGGTTTAACATTGTCATATTCTGAGAAGACTAGAATGTCTAAACATTATTTTGCAGATGTCAGGGCAAAATCAGCACATTCTCCTCAGTTATGTTTAACTTAGGACCCTGAGTGTTGGTCTGGTCTGAAGCTTGAACCATCAACCTCCCACATGGTAGACCACCACTCTAAAAACCTAAGCTAGCCATGTGACGATTAAACCGTACAGCTACTGCAATAAGTTCAGTTAAAATGATAAGGGATCAAGTTCAAAAAACAATTCAACAAATAAGTGGATATTTATTTCAATAAGTTCCCTAGAACAATCAGCCATAACAGCATCACAGAGTGTTGTTAGTAATATTATTTTATAATTTACCTGTGAAATGGGCTTCTTTGAGAACAATTTGTTAGAGCTTCGTAGCTCCACTTCAAACCTGCTGTCACCTATTTTCAACAGACACAAATACATTGAAGATAAGAAGAAATGCATTACCATCTGTTCCATAAGACTCTATTACTGCACAGGGCTTCCACAGGATTCCACCAATTCAACTGATTCAAAACTACCTTTCAGAACCACACCCCATGATAAAAAAACTGCCATAAGCTCTCTTTCAGGAAGGACAAGAGTCCACCAGTTTAGGAAATGACAAGGAGAAAGACATTCAGTCTTTCTTACCAGTGCAAAAGGCCAGTGTTCTCCAGAGATTTTCAAGCTCTTTAAACCCTAGTGACCAGCATCTAATTTCTCCTTACAATAATACAATAATACTGCTGAATCATTCATTAAGATCTTGAGAATAAAGGAAATGATCATCATTCTAAGAAGCTTTGACTGTTAAATGAATTCTCCTTGTCATACCAAAGGAAATGTAAAGACAGGAGTAAAGGGAATATGGCCATTGATATTGGGGTGTGAAGAGTTAAGAAGCCAGCCATAAAAAACCAATAGTTGGTGATAATGGTTAGATATTCTAGTCTTCTCCGATAGGGACGAATAAATGGAGGTCCCGTCTCCTGCAGGGTTGGGGTAGGAGACCTTAATTTCCCACACATGAGATTACTGTGTGATGGATGTCCTCCCCTGGGGTGTGATGGGTGGGAAGGTGAGATCGATATGGACTGAAGCAGCTGCCAGAGGCGCCTGAGAAAATGCCGACATCTGTTCTCAACCTTAACAACATCTCATTGTAACAAACCTGTACTTCAGTTCTCTGCAAAAGGTTTGAATAAACATCATATAAACAAGCGAGTGTCCAGCATCAATTCCGCTAACACCTTTTCCTCTTGCTTTTACATGTGCTTATTATTTTCTTTCAAGTTTTATTGAATACTTTACAAGGCTGTGATCTAGCAGTGCCTGGTGGCCTTTGGTGCCTTACTTTTGCTCTTGGGTGACTCAGGAATTTTAGTTTTTCATACAAAGCATATACTGGGCACCCTGGATTTCACAGTTTCAAAGCACTGGGCTCCATTCAATTTTCCTTGGGGCACAGCCTTACTTTGAGATAAATATGAAAACAAGGCAAGGGTTATAAACTATTTCAGAATAAGACAAATCTTTGGCAATTTTGTCTTATAAAAGTAACTAGCCCTTTGGAAACAAGTCAGTGAAAACACTGGTGGGAGGTGCTTCAGAAGGAACACTAAAATGAAGGCTTTAAAGCTTTTTGCCGATACAGTGTATAGCACAATTGTGTTACCTGTCCCATCTAAAACACCATACAAAAGCAAATGCCCCTGTCTTGTTCCAACAAGAAGATTGTCACCTGAAAAGATATTAATAACATTTCTTGAGAATGAGAATTTGTGATGGTTTGTAAAACAAATTTTTCCCAGTTGTCAATTGTCACCATCCCGGTTGACCCATTTATCAAATAGGTCAACTGACATGTTGACATGCGTCTTTTCATCAACAGATCACAGATGATGCCCAAATAAGGTAAGAACAAAAAAGTAGCATATGAGACACAACCAAGTGTTCTTAGGCAAGATTCTTTACTCTCACAGAGCCTCTCTTCACCTCGGTGTTTAAATGGGTATCGTTGAATTTAATGATGGGGGATAATGCTGCAATGGACTGGCATCCCATTCATCCAGGGAAAAGGGGGGGGGGGATAGAAGTACTCCTACTCCCTTTGTGCTATCAAAACCAGAGTTAAGTGCTGGCCTGATGGACCACTTAACTCATAAACAGACTTTACCTTATCAAATTAAGAGTGAGTGATTTTATTTCTAGATTATGATAAGTGCTTTGAGCTAATGTTAGTTTAGTCATAAATAATAAAATTATGAATTACAGATTTTATAAGCCTGCTTATCAAAACATTACACATAAAACTTTTACTCACAGCTTATGGCAACAAGCTGTAACAATTAAGATTACTTTTCGTTTCATGAGAAATATTTATTTAGTTACAATATTCCATAAATTTGCCATCTTACCAAAGGTAGCTATGCATTCTATTTGCAATGGCAGCTTCTCCAAGATAACTGCATGTTCAAATGCATCGTGCATGTTTGCATACCACTCTGATTTCAGGAGCTATTAGACCAGCATTGTTCATAATTACATATCGCTTGCTGTATGAGTTTCCGCGAGGTTTCGCTGTGTTTTCTCAGAACAAAACCATTATTCTGAGCCTGCGGTCATTCACAACATTACAGTTTCATCTCCTTGTGCAATCGTCAATTTTCAATAAAAACAATGGGAAGCGAAATCAAAAGTACTAAAATCGCCGAAACCACTTAACAATTCTCAAGTACAGATATATCCTTGATAACTAGCAGTAGTTCTACGGTTTTTCCCGCATTGACTGGGCAAAAGAGCTATAATTTGTCTGAAAGTCACATGACTGATGACGTTGGATGACATCATTTCCGTTTATGGTGCTAGATCTCCTTCCACCCTTCTGATTTTCTGCCACAGTTAACTGTGAAGGATATTGTCGTGATCATCTTCGTGAATCGTAGTCATCTGCCTTTATTTCAACGCTATTTTCAGCCAGTTGGCTTCAAGAAATTCGCATGTCAATCCAGAACCTTCAAACTTACGGTAATTTCTCTTTCTTCAGCATTTTTTAGCCTTATTATGTTCAAGCTTCAACCACTGTTTAACCGATAACAGTTGCTCTTTGCTCTCCTTCTCCAGATCCCTTCTCGGATGCTTCTAAGGGTACTGATGAAATATCAGCTCAGACACAACCAATTCACATCCGCATACAACAGAGAAATGGTCGTAAAACTTTGACCACGGTACAAGGAATCGAAGAATGCTATGACAAGAAGAAACTTGTGAAAGCTTTCAAAAAGGT
Source organism: Stylophora pistillata (assembly GCF_964205215.1). NCBI lineage: Eukaryota > Metazoa > Cnidaria > Anthozoa > Scleractinia > Pocilloporidae > Stylophora > Stylophora pistillata. The sequence goes on from NC_142532.1 coordinate 22,602,241, forward strand.
TCGTTGAAACACTTAAGATCAGGTCAGATGTAAAGCATTTCAACCCCTGATTTCTTTGAGAAATTGGCGTACTGCTAATTGATTCCCTACACTGGCAATCTGATCAAACTTTCATCAGAATACTTTTACTTTCTACCACAAGAAATCGACAGGAAATAGTTGTGTGACTTGTTGGAATAAAACTGTCAAGTTTCAATTAAAATTGAGCCCGATGGACCCAAATTAAGTCTTAGCTGCAAGTTGAAGCATGCAAATTTATATTTTTTATTTATTACGTAGTCCTACTACGATCGCTATGGAGTGTTGCAAACAAGATACGATTCGATCTCGCGAAAACTTATTGCTTGATTTTTGCGAATTGTATCTGCTCAGTTAAAATCTTTGATGCATGTACGATTGACTTTTGTGAGAAAATACTTTTTCCCTCAAAGTCTTTCGTGGTAAACTACGCTCATTGTCGAAAAAGAATTAGTTCGAAACTTCATGCGAATTTTTTTGGTGAAAATTATTTGTGCTTAGGGCAATACTGCCAAAATCTTCATGTAACAATTCAAATTAGATACAGTAGTGAATGATGCAATCAAGTGTTTACCAGAAGTTTGTCATAGGCATTAAGTCTGGTTGTACTACATAAGTTCTTCCTTGATTTGGCTATATGTTCCAAACTGTCTGGTATTTTGTTAGTTTGTTTTTCTAGTGCAGCAATGAATTAAAGGTAAACTTTTCAAATACCAACATTGTATTTGAAGTAATTTATTTGAGAGTAGCTTGGGATCATAAATATATGAAATACCTGAGATTCTGGGAGCTCCCTGATTGGTTGAAAACCCAGCTTTACTGCTCTGGTAAACCCATAGAAAATTGAAACATACTGTGTTTTGTGTAAGTTAATTTTCTAAAAGCAAGAAAGCATACTTTAATTCTCTCGGTTTACCGGCATACATGAAATAACCCACTTGGGATGTTGGAAGATGTTGAGATAAGTTAACAAGTCACTGGTGTCTTGGAGGTGAATTACAACCTTTGAGTCTCCCAGGAACCCACGTGGGTTATTATGCAGGTAGACAGATAGAAAGTGAAGTTTATTGCTGAAGTATTATTTTGGAAGTTGTTATTTATAGAAAGTGTTGAATTATAGATAAATTAAAGTTCAATTGTTTGTCTCGTGATGCAAGAGACTTGCTAATCAATCATATTCATTGTGATGTTTCAACTTCTATGCTGCTAGCTTTCGTTAGGGAATAAGGCAGAAAGTTAATATGTGTCGCTTCTTATAGCACTTTGGTTTGGTGTTATTGGTGGGTTATGGTGCACTGTCATTGGTGTAGTTCGATGATTATTAATTTGAATATAAGATACTGTTCCCTAATACAGATCGCCAGTCATGCTTTTTGATGGTAGTCATCCATGCTTCAAGAATTTCAATTCTGTTGTCTCTATTGATGGTATTACACATAGAATGAAGATTTTTTGTGGATGGCTTCTTTAACCCTATGTGTGAACCAGTGTGGGTCATGATCAATAAACCTGTCACTTGGTCCCAAACAGGAATGTGTCCTGTTTTGTTAGCATGTTCTGAAACTGCCTTATTCTGAATAAAGTGAACAGAGATTTTGCAGAAGATGGGTGTTCTTCCCTTATGACAACATGTGATCAAAATTTTTTGTGTTTTTCCCCTTTGCAGGAATTCAACTGCAATGGAACAGTTGTTGAAAACCCAGAATATGGTGAGGTGATACAGCTACAAGGTGACCAGCGTCAGAATATCAGTGATTTTCTGAAACAGCTTAAGCTAGCTAAACCAGACCAGATACACATGCACGGTTTCTAGAACTTACTCTTCAGCATTGGGTTATGCATGTATATAATTGTAATCATTACCAAATAAGATCTAGGAAAGAACTAAGTGGAGGCTGATTCACATTTAACCAAAAACATTGTTTGTGGTACACTTTAGTACCAATTTTGTGTACCTTAATCAAAATGGCTTCTATTAAGGTTTATGTGTGGCTGTGTGCCTGATGTTGATCGAGGGAATGTTGTGTAGATAATGTTACTTGTTTAGAGGCTTCTGTCACTTCATATGTCCAGGCCAGCCATGGAAATAGTTTGAATACTAGCCAGTAACTTGTAAAACAAGAGCAATAAAACATAAGCATTCTTACTAGCATTTGTTTGTTTGTTTTTCATCTGAAAGCATACAAGTCAGTGTTAACATTTAAAGTCCTTATGACAACTATTTTTTTAGCATTAAATTATAAAAATAGAAGTATGCAGAGGGTGTCTGGTAAGATTTGTGAGTGATTCTAATGCGTCTTTGTTATTTTACGAGGCAATAAAAGTCTGAAATTGTTTCCAACTTAGGCTCCCCGTATCTCTTTGGCCACGTTAAAGAGTACTGGCCACGTTAAAGAGTACTGGAACCTGTGACGTAACAGTAGTAACACTAAGTTTATCAAAGAAGCAAAGTGAGTGTGGAAGCTACTGTTTATGATCTTTTTAGCCAAAAAATGCCATTTTGATATGTAGTTTGTGGTTTTTTGTAAACCCTGACTCGAAGAATATTTTTCTCGACAAGATTCCAACTGTGTCGTCACAGTGCCCAGTCCCTCTTTGCTTGGAAAGACATTTTATCTGTGGATTATAGGGCTTGATAAAAAATTCAGAAAAGGGCAAAATACCACAAATGTTGCGAAAACGTGTTAGAGTCATTATATTTTGATGTAAAATAATGAAAAAGTGTCATAGGGACTTAACTCGCATAAGTGACCAAAACAGAATTTCTCCACACAATATTATTATGTCAAGCGAACAAGTGATGAAAACAAAGTTGATCCAATGACAAATTCTCTGAACCCATATCATAAGAATTATATAATTGACAGTAAGGAGAATTAACTAATAAGGTCTTGGGAGTGGAAGGGTTAATGTAAAGTTTCCTACCCAGTTTTTGCTCAATTTGTGGTTATTTAAATGTGGCTTTTTTCCGAATCTTTTCATTGTGAGAATAGAAGCAATATAGTTTGTTAGGTGAAACAGCTATCCCTTGACAGAAAGAGATGAAAACAGGAAAATTTGAAACAAATCAGAAACATCAAAAACAAAACTGGAAACAGAAGGTCACTCACTGAAGATAGTGGCAAGGAAGCTTCACTTTCCAATTTGTTATTAATGCCATGAGAAATTTGATCCTTTACACTAACATAAGTATGCATTTTCACAATACCTATCTCTATACAATTCCCTCTGATAATGACAAGGAGAATTTGTTTAACAATCAAAGCTTCTTAAATTAGTGTTCATTTGCTTTATTCTCGTGATTTTGATGAATGACCCAGCAGTGAGAAATTAGATACTGGTAATTCCTACGGTTGAATACCCAAATGTAAATATGAAAGCCATTCAATACCTGTAACTACCCTTGTCATGCAAACCTTGCAATTTACCTTCGAAATCTGAAAAAAATATTCTAAAAGCATCAATTTAAGGCTTGACGCCCTCGCGTGCCTCCTCTAGCACGCCTTAGGCTTGTCTCCTCTCACATGAAGGCGTCCCGAAGGATGAGACACATTCAATCTCGTTCCTAGGGTCCCTCCTCTCTTACTCAAGGGGGTGGGAGGATGAGAGACCCCGGGAACGAGGTTGAGAGAGTTTGCAGGAGTAGTTAACAATTATTACACGAGCGCGCGTTGGATATGAGATGATATATAGTCAACGAGGCGCGTAGCGCCGAGTTGGCTATAATCATCTCATATCCAACTAGCGCAAGTGGAATAATTGTTTTATGAAAAGAAAGCGCCCCCAAGATATTAGACAAATCTTCTGGACTTTATTTTGTAAGAAGAAACGGGCTGTTACAATGTACAGATATTAGATTATGTTATATTAGCTCATATATCATAATGGCTAACCCAATGAAAAGTCTTGAATTGCATTATCCAATGATCCAGTTTTTAATAATATACTGCCGCACAATTGAGATGAAAACAAACAAATGAATTTCCTTTTTTGATTCTTCTCCAGTTGTCCTTAGAGCGAGTGCATTCCTTTTCCTTCCTTGGCTCATAAGCCGACCAGTTGTCCATTCATTCATATCTGACGGTAGAAAATATTTCCTTGTTCATGTTGCGTGATTTTTCAGTTTTCACGCCAAAAGAACTGACAGTGAAAAAGGCGCGTCCGGTGCATATATCTGAGTAACGCTCAAAAAATGAAAGATAATGCTGTGTTGGTCTAATAGGAATCCTACGAAAATCGGCTAACGACAAGCGGACTAAATTACTACGTAACTGATGAATTAAAGAACCTTTTCCACTGGCGCCTGCGTTTAACCGTTGTATTCAGCGGACGTGGGGAAGAGAATCACTATGGAATATTCAGTCAAACAGATTCCGCGTAAGAAACACGAAACGATATTTTATTGGCTGCCCGATATGACTGACTTGTGACGTATGTTGGAAAAAACTCAAAGAACGAATGGAGATTGTTAACTTTATTTTCAAAGCAGGACTCTGAGAGCTAAAGGTCGTGGTAAGTATTGTCTGTTCAAACAACTGATTCACCTGTAATAATGTCACGGTTGCCTAGAAAAACAAACCTCGTCCTGTTATGAGCGATATGATTAATGATTTGGCGGAAGAGAATTCTGATATGTGAGATAAAAACTGAAAAAAGTCATAAACGGCGAGGTCAGTTTGACGTTTCGAACTTCATCTTGACCTACCAAACACTGAGTAAATTCGATGAATTGACTCGTATGTTAACCAGCATTGGATATGATGATTTCTTTAAAGCTACCTTCTCGGAGGATTAAATTCCGTCATCCTCTGAGTTAGCCGAAGGGCTATCTACTAACGCACCAACCTTGAGCAGAACTCTAACTGTTTTGTAAAAAATGAGAATGACAAATGTCCATTACAGCTTAACTGAAAATAATTTTGTTCCTTCCACCAGAGAAATTTAAGAGGAGAAGGATATTTGTTACCCTTCTTTTGAAGCGCCCTCTGATGTACTTCGGTTTTGCACGTCGAACTTTTTTGTATCGATGATGGATTTAAGCATGCAAAAATGAAACAGTTTACTTTTTTTTACAGATATCATCCGGTCTCAGTACACATTGTTTTGTAAGAACCGTTGGATTTTTTTCACAAAATCACAGTCAAGACTTGTTACAGCGCAGTTGGAGCCTCTGTCTTGAAACGGTAAGCTATCTGTGCACCCCTTGTCTCCGTTTCTGCTTTCGTTCATTGTTGTTGCGGTTGCTTGTTTGTTTGTATGTGTGTCTGTTTTTCTCTTATTAAGCTTTTCCTGTATAGATTTCTTGCTTGGTTCAGTATATCTCTAACATACCTTAAATTATATAAACGTAATTCTCTCTTGCACATCAATCCTAGGCCCTACAAACACCTTCCACATTTTTTACTATATACCAATAAAGCTTTGTGCCATTTCTTTGTTTATCTAAAAGTTGGTGGTGGCCAACTAGAAAGCCTCCGCTACTTTGACCACCACACACATTTTTGTAATCTGTACTTTATTCATTTTATTCTGTAATCATTTGTTGCAATTATAAATTTCTATCTATGTTAATTTTATGTAAATAGTGTGAAATAAATGAACCTTGAACCTTGAACCTTGAACCTTGAACCTTCATGAGCTGTTCATATTCCAGCTAGTGGCTGACAAAGTTGGTAAATAAGAAGAGAAAAGGCTTGGGTTGATCGGTGTTGTACCCTTAAGAGACAACAAATGACCATCTACATTTATTTCTTTAGGATATCAATCTAAATAAGACAGAAATATTGTAACAATCACGTGATATCACGATCGAAAAGATCTCACTTGGCTTCATGTGAGTGACGATCAACAAATGCCTCCCCTCTTTAAGGGAGGGGAGGCAGAGGGGAACAAAGACCCTAAATAAATTTGACTTGAAAAGCCTGCATTCTCATCAGGTCAAATTGTTTTTGTTTTATTCTTCTGCATCTCATCGAAAATTCTTTTAAAGAACGAATGATTTTTCTCCTTTTGATGTAAGAAAAATCTGATTTCTTGGAATTTACCTTGAGGTTTCCCTTTCCAAGGCTATTAAGTGCTTTCAAGGCCTGATAAGCAGTGTTTTGCGAATGAGGGATTTTCTGATAACTCAACCGAGTAAACGATATTACGTGGGGATGTCCTCGCTGTTATGATCTGCTTTCTGTGTTCCATCAGAGCACTTACAAAATTCATGTACCGTCAAATTCCTTAGGGGTGGACAGGTTTTCTCGAATAGGTGATGGGTCAGGCGTTCAACAACAGTGTCTTACAACAGCATCTCAGTATTAGGAGAACAGCAGAATGTGTTGTTCAAATGGTATCATATTCTGTGGGGTGAGGTGGTTACACCAAGCACCGCTTAATACAGGTTCGACTGAACGGAAAACTGAAAATCGCGATCAAAGGTATTCAACAAAAACAGTGAAAACAGGAACTGATAAATTATCAGATAATGATGAAAGGAGTTAATCTTTTTTATTCTAAACTGATGTATGATGTACGAGCCGTTAATACGAAGATGAATTTTGCGAGAACGACTAATTTTCAATCCACTTATTTTAATAGAATTGTTGAAATGTGGAGTTCGATACCCTTAGATCTTAGATGATCTCCTAGTCTTGCAGTTCTTAAGTCGAGAGTGAGGAAGTTTTTGAGTAAGGAACATTGACGTTTTTAATGTTTTTATTTTTGATCTAAAATTTTTCTGTCCCTCATTATATTTGACTTATTTAGATTAGCTACACGGTGATCTTTCTTGCATGGAGTGTTCCATTCTTTTACAGATTATCCTTATGGCTTTGTTTGTTTGTACATTTAGATTTATTTATTTGTCATCATTGCCATTAAATTATAATAAATAAATAAATAAGTAAATAAATCTTGACCTACCAAAGACTGAGTAAATTCGATGAATTGACTGATACGTTAACCAACATTGGATATGATGATTTCTTTAAAGCTACCTTCTCGGAGGATTAAATTCCGTGATCCTCAGAGTTAGCCGAAGGGCTATCTGCTAACGCATCAACCTCGAGCATGATTCCGACCGTTATATGAAACTTTTTAATACCAAATGTCCATTACAAAAGCTTAACTGAAAATCATCTTGCTCCCTCCACTGAAGGAAAGTTAAAAGGAGACGGATATTTGTTACCCTTCTTTTGAAGCACCATCTGATATACATACATGTATTTCGGTTTTCGACGTCCAACCATTTTTTATCGATGATGGATTTGAGCATGCAAAACTGAAACAATTTACTTTTTTTAGATAAAGGCTGATAGTTTCGAAAGAAACTGTTTGGGGCTGCGTCGGTGGGAGTAACGAAATAATTTGGATATATCAACAAAGTTGAAATGGTAAATTGGCCACAGTAATGATTACAAAAGCTGACGTTTCGAGCGTTAGCCCTTCGTCGGAGCGAATAGAGGAATTGTGGGTTGTGTGTGCTTTTAAAGGCAGAAAATGGAGCTACGTTATTGGTGGGTGCATGGCAACGAGAAAAACATGAATAAATTAGTGGAATGTTTTTCTCGTTGCCATGCATCCACCAATAACGTAGCTCCATTTTCTGCCTTTAAAAGCACACACAACCCACAATTCCTCTATTCGCTCCGACGAAGGGCTAACGCTCGAAACGTCAGCTTTTGTAATCATTACGGTGGCCAATTTACCATTTCAACTTTGTTGATATATCCAAATTACTTTTTTTAGAGGTAACATCCGTTGGATTTTTATCACAAAATCACATTCAAGACTTGTTACAGCGCAATTGGAGCCTCTATCTTGAAGCGGTAAGCTATCTGTGCGTGACGATCCACTCTTCATGAGCTATTCATTTTCCAGTTACGGTGGCTGACAAAGTTGGTAAATAAGAGAAAATGCTTTGTTTGATCAGTGTTGTACTCCTTGGAGACAACACATTACTATCTACGTTTATTTCTTTGGGACATTAATCTAATTAAACGGTAATATTGTAAGAATCGGGTGATATGAAGATCAGGAGGCTTCGTGTAAGTGATGATCAACAAACGATACCTCTTTTAGGAAAGGGTGGGAAAGGGGGATAACGACCCAAATGAATTTGACTTGTAAAGCCTGCATTCTCATCAGGTCAAATTATTTTTGTTTTGTCTTTCTGCATCTCATCAAAAATTTCTTTAAAGAACAGGTCATTTTTCTCCTTTTGCTGTCAGAAAAATCCGATTTCTCGGAATTTACTTTGAGGTTTCACTTTCCAAGGCTGTCATAAGCTTTTAAGTTCTGATGAGCGGCGTTTTGGGAATGAGGGATTTTCTGATAACACGACCGAGTTAAAGACTGTTTTCTGTGCTATATCATAACACTTACAAAATTCATGTACCGTCAAATTCCTTAGGGGTGGGCAGATTTTCTTGAATAAAGGATGGGTCAGGCGTTCAAAAACATTGTCTTATAACAGCATCTCAGTATTAGGAGAAAAGTGGAATGTGTTGTTCACATGATATCGTAATTTGTGGATGAGGTGGTTACACCAAACACCGCTTAATACAGGTTCGACTGAACGGAAAACTGAAAATCGCGATCAAAGGTATTCAACAAAAACAGTGAAAACAGGAACTGATAAATTATCAGATAATGATGAAAGGAGTTGATCTTTTTTATTCTAAACTGATGCATATGTACGGGCCGTTAATATGAATACAACAGAACTGGGAAAAAACGATTTGAGAATTTATTATGATGCTAACACTCAACGGAAGATTGCGCCGCTCGAAATCCTTTGTTTTTGCTTGACGCCATAAATTCCAAAATTAAAAATATTACGGAATACAAGAGCATTGACGGTTTACCCCGAAAGGAAAAGACCTATGAAAAATGAAACTTTTTACCAGTCATTAACATGACCTCCAATGCTATTCCTAGATATCAAAATGGCGGACTGAGAAAGCTATCTTGAATGTATAAAAAAATAATGGTATCAAGTGATTATTTGTCTCTTCATCATTGTCAGTACGCAATGGGTATCTTATCGTTTTTTGAGACGAAAAGAAAAAATATTTGTTTTCCGTATTGTAATAAAATTTGCAGTCTAGCGTTGAAAGGGACCAACATTAGCCCCCACAAACTACGCCCAGTAAATTTTTGGGCGAATATCTTATCGTCGGAAAATATTTGACTCTAACAAAAGACCCAGGCAGGTTCTTGGTTCTCAATGTCTTTAATTATTCCAATGATTCTTGGCCTCAAGCCAGTTAAATGGGTTTGCTTTCAGTTTGATGGCGTGACAAGGAACAACATAAATATACTTTTAATAAATTTCCAAATTTTTCACTTAGGAATTTTTTTCTACTTTTCCAGATGAAAAGCGTCAGAGGATCGTAAACAAGTTCCTGTGCCTTCATCAAAACGAACAAGGAACGTTTCTAACGTTAGAAGGTGAGTTGTACCGGTTCTGTTTTCAAAATATAGTTAACATAATTATACCGTTGAGAAAGCTACAGGAAAAAATTCAGAAAGAATAAATACATTTTCAGAATACAAAAAGAGAAACTATGAATTTGTCCATGGAACGAGATATATAAAGGAATAAGGATGGTTTTTTTCATTATGATACCCTAGAATTAATTACTAATAGGAATCTAATTGTTTTATACAACAAAGAAGCTCTGAATACCGTGAAGTCAACTTTATCTCTTTCCTCCGAGAGATCATGAGTAAGAACCAATCAAAATCGGTGTAAGATTCATTTTATCATATAGATAGCTACTTTTTTGATGGGTCTGGAATGGAAATTTCTCGTCACAAATCGTCTCCTCAGATTTTAAGAATACTTTTCATGCTTAGAACGGAACTAAACAGGTTCAATTGAGCACCAACCGACAAAGGAGATGAAATTTCAGCTCCCTTTTGTTGTTAGGGCTCTTTGTTGAGAGATTGCGACAACTGCAATATCTGTCGGAAATTGAAAACAATAATAAGCGCCCACTGAAACGACATCGGGTAGTCACAGACATAGCTGAAATATAAAATCTCCTTTTTACCTCGTATTACTATCGAAAGGAAAAAACAAAACAAAACAAAAGCAGCAATGGGAACAAAATCTCTCAAATTTCCTATCTCGTTTCAAATGTAAGATTTCAATTACCGTGATCTACCTACCGAATAGCACATATTGAGAAATTGAAAGTGAATCACATTTGAAATATTTCTTTCACGATTCAGCCAATGAATAGTACAATAAATGAGAAAAAAAAGGTACTGATAATTAAGTCTCACAAACGAAAATACTGCTTTACAAAGTCGATTGATAATCGAAGGAAAATTTCAGATGCAAGATGCGCAAACCGATCTCGTTCCCAGGCTCACTCTTTCCCTTTTGCGTCCCTTGTCGTTTAGGAGAGACAAGCGGGGAGGGAAAAAGGAGAGAGATTGGGAAGCAGGTTGACATAAACGTACGTAAAACTTTTTCGAAGAGGACATGGGAGGGGAGATATGGGTCCTGGGTGGACGGCTTACGGTCAAGTCGCCGGAAAGTCATCTGATCGGAAGTTGTGTCGCCCGAAACTTTTAGTGATGTCCGATTTTTTATTACATGTAAAAACATAACAATAGAAAATTATGGCAAAGCCCTAAAGGTATCAATCGATTTGACAACCCTTCTGGTGCATTTCCTTAAGTCACCGAACCTTCCACAGTGAGATTTCACTGCAAATACTGCCTGATTCAAACGTTACGTTCAGTTTCGAACGCAAGACCTTCTCTATTCCTGTTACAATGTCATGTCTTTAGACCGAAAGGAAGCCTCGTCGAGCAATACTATTAATCATTAATTAATTAAAGTTTGAATCACTCATCTGTGGTAAATGAGGTTTTTTTTATTTCAAATGACAACCAAGAAGATCAACATGGACAGCACAGAAGTTCTAATTACCGTTTCCATGGGTTTGGCAATCGCACTCTTCCTCCGCCAAACAGGTCGTGGGTTACAAGCCATCGATTTATGTAAAGAATGCTTGAGAGTACTAAGCAATAACGCGTTGAGCATCAGTAGTTCATTGGCAAACTTCATGTTCGGATGCATTTACATGATAATGCTCCATGCTTACAAAGCCAGGGGAGATTACAAAAGTAAAGAAATATGTCTCAGGAAACTTCTCCTATACCACTCTGATGACACTGAAAAAGGGTGGTTTAGTTTCATGCTGGCACAAACACTTTACTCACAAAGTAAGTTTATACAGGCCAGGACATTTTATGAGCAAGCAACAAAAATTATGGAATCAATTGGCGACAGAAAAGGCAAAGCAACATGTTACGGTGACCTGGGAATGTTATTCCAATCACTTGGTCAATATGACAAGGCCCAAAAATATCAGGAGAAAGCACTCGCTATCAGAATAGAAATTGGCGACAGGAATGGAGAAGCAGCAAGCTACGGAAACTTAGGAGTACTGTTCCGATCACTTGGTCAATATGACAAGGCCCGAGAATACCAGGAGAAAGCACTCGCTATCAGAATAGAAATTGGCGAAAGGGCTGGAGAAGCAGCAAGCTACGGAAACCTAGGACAATTGTTCCAATCGCTTGGTATATATGACAAGGCCCGAGAATATCAGGAGAAAGCACTCGCTACCACACTAGAAATTGGCGACAGAGATGGAGAAGCAACAAGCTACGGAAACCTTGGAATATTGTTCCAATCGCTTGGTCAATATGACAAGGCCCGAGAATATCAGGAGAAAGCACTCGCTATCAAAATAGAAACTGGCGACAATAATGGAGAAGCAGCAAGCTACGGAAATCTAGGAACATTGTTCCAATCGCTTGGTCAATATGACAAGGCCCGAGAATATCAGGAGAAAGCACTCGCTATCACAATAGAAATTGGCAACAGGGATGGAGAAGCAACAAGCTACGGAAATCTTGGAACATTGTTCCAATCGCTTGGTCAATATGACAAGGCCCGAAAATATCAGGAGAAAGCACTCGCTATCAGAATAGAAATTGGCGACAGGGATGGAGAAGCAACAAGCTACGGAAATCTAGGAACATTGTTCCAATCGCTTAGTCAATATGACAAGGCCCGAGAATATCAGGAGAAAGCACTCGCTTTCAAAATAGAAATTGGCGACAGGGATGGAGAAGGAAAGAGCTACGGAAATCTAGGAATATTGTTCCAATCGCTTGGTCAATATGACAAGGCCCGAGAATACCAGGAGAAAGCACTCGCTATCACAATAGAAATTGGCAACAGGGATGGAGAAGCAACAAGCTACGGAAATCTTGGAACAGTGTTCCAATCGCTTGGTCAATATGAGAAGGCCCGAGAATATCAGGAGAAAGCACTCGTTATCAGAATAGAAATTGGCGACAGGGATGGAGAAGCAACAAGCTACGGAAAACTAGGAACATTGTTCCAATCGCTTAGTCAATATGACAAGGCCCGAGAATATCAGGAGAAAGCACTCGCTATCACAATAGAAATTGGCGACAGGGATGGAGAAGCAACAAGTTACGGAAATCTAGGAATATTGTTCCAATCGCTTGGTCAATATGACAAGGCCCGAGAATATCAGGAGAATGCACTCGCTATCAAAATAGAAATTGGCGACAGGGATGGAGAAGCAAGAAGCTACGGAAATCTAGGAACATTGTTCCAATCGCTTGGTCAATATGACAAGGCCCGAGAATATCAGGAGAAAGCACTCGCTATCAAAATAGAAATTGGTCACAGGGATGGAGAAGCAAGAAGCTACGGAAATCTAGGAACATTGTTCCAATCGCTTGGTCAATATGACAAGGCCCGAGAATATCAGGAGAAAGCACTCGCTATCAAAATAAAAATTGGCAACAGGGATGGAGAAGCAAAGGGCTACGGAAATCTAGGAACATTGTTCCAATCGCTTGGTCAATATGACAAGGCCCGAGAATATCAGGAGAAAGCACTCGCTATGAAAATAGAAACTGGCGACAGGGATGGAGAAGCAACAAGCTACGGAAATCTAGGAACATTGTTCCAATCGCTTGGTCAATATGACAAGGCCCGAGAATATCAGGAGAAAGCACTCGCTATCAAAATACAAATTGGCGACAGGGATGGAGAAGCAACAAGCTACGGAAACCTAGGAAAATTGTTCCAATCGCTTGGTCAATATGAGAAGGCCCAAGAATATCAGGAGAAGGCACTCGCTAGAACTATAGAAGTTGGCGACAGAAAAGGAAAAGCAACTTGTTATAGAAACTTAACAGCGTTGTTTTTTTCCCTTGGAAAGTATGCAAAGGCCGACGGCTATCTAAAGAAGGCAAGGGAAATTAGATTGGATATCGGTGACAGAAGCGGAGAAGCAACAGATTACTCCCACCTTGGGGCAATTTCTTTTCAGCGTGGCGAATTTGACAAGGCAGTAAAATATTACGAGAAAGCCCTTGCAATTCACATGGATATCGGTGAGAGAGTAGGAGCAGCAGTCGAGTACGGAAATATAGGATCGTGTTTCCAATCCCTTGGTAACTATTCTATGGCCGAAGAATACCTCAAGAGGGCTCTCCTATTAAGCAGGGACATTGGACATCACTATAACGAGTTTCAATGCCTTTGTAGGCTATCGATGTTGAAGGTGTCACAATCTCATCTTGAAGAAGCCTCCTCGTATCTTTTTCAAAGCATCGATAAATTCGACACTTTGAGAGGTTCTCTCAAAGACAACGATGGGTTTCAAATATCTCTTTTAGAAGAGCACGGCACCTTTCCCTACAAGTTGCTAAGTCACTTGCTCTCTTCCACCGGAAAGTCACAAGACGCCCTTTACGTCGAAGAGCTGAGACGGGCAAGAGGCCTAGCCGACTTGATAGCAGCTCGGTACTCTGTCCAAGAGCAGATCTCAGGCAATCCACAATCTTGGTGTGGCATTCAAGAGATTATCGCAAGAGAAGTAGACAGCGCATGCCTGTATATTTCGATTAGTGAAGAGGACATACGGTTTTGGATTCTCAAAGCAATGAGAGCTATTCATTTTTCTAAAGAGAAAGTGAGCCTTGAAGCAAACGATGTGACCGGGTTAGTCCCTGATTTAGATGAGTTTTTTAAAGAAACCTTTCGCAGCTTCGCCATTTTACCGGCCGAACAGAAATTCGAAGATCGATCTTTAGATGACACCGAACTGATGTCACTTCACGACGACAACCGCGCAATCTTACGTGACTACGATGCCAAAGATTTTAAAACAAATCTGCACTTGTGTTACAAGATAATTATCGCTCCTGTTGTCAGTTTACTGAAGCAGCCCGAGATCATCATTGTTCCTGATTCCTGCGTGTACCAAGTGCCATTTGCAGCCTTGGCTGACGAAGGAGGCAAGTTTTTATCAGAGACATACAGGATTCGGATTGTTCCATCACTGACGGCTCTAAGGCTTGTGCAAGAATGTCCTCTAGACTACCACAGCCATACTGGGGCACTAATAATCGGTGACCCTAAGGTTGGAGAGGTGATTTACAAGGGAAGACGCAGAAACATAACACCATTGCCGTGCGCTAGAAAGGAAGCAGATATGATTGGAAGACTTCTTGGTGTAACGCCTTTGACTGGAGATTCCGTGAAAAAGCATGCTGTACTCCAAGCGATAAGTTCAGTGAGCCTCATACATATTGCTGCACATGGTGATGCCGAAAGAGGGGAGATTGCTCTTTCTCCTAAGAACCCTACACTAACCCCACCTTTTCCACGAGAAGAAGATTATCTCTTGACCATGGCGGATATTTCAAAAACTCGGTTGCGAGCTAAACTAGTGGTACTTAGCTGTTGTCACAGTGCTCGTGGACAGATTAGAACCGAGGGAGTCATTGGAATCGCCCGAGCGTTCTTAGGATCCGGAGCTCGCTCAGTGTTAGCGGCACGATGGGCCCTGGATGACACAGCCACAGAGCAGTTCATGACTTGTTTCTACAAACATTTGTTTCGCGGTGAAAGTGCCAGTGAATCCCTCCACAAGGCCAGGAAGTGGATGCGAAATAACGGCTTTGACAAAATTTCTCAGTGGGCACCATTTATCCTCATTGGTGAC
This sequence comes from Stylophora pistillata, assembly GCF_964205215.1. Classification (NCBI taxonomy): domain Eukaryota; kingdom Metazoa; phylum Cnidaria; class Anthozoa; order Scleractinia; family Pocilloporidae; genus Stylophora; species Stylophora pistillata. The sequence continues at coordinate 22,617,324 of NC_142532.1, forward strand.
AACGTGACATTTGATTTTACCAATTGGCCAGTGTCCAGTGCACCTCAAGAACCATGACTTTCATTAATAAAACCCTTGTGGTGGAATAAGCGGACTTCGTGAAGCTCGGAACTTTATATTAATTATTAGACCTGTAGCAGGTCGGATATATACACAAAGGAAAGCATTTCTGTAAAGAGCTCATTGGACATCTGAGTTTAATAATCTGCGACAAGGCAGTGTAAAGTTCTCTCTTACTAAGAATTGAAAAGTTAAAAAGCCTTAGGAGCCATTTTGTTTTGGTCATTATAGTCCAGCTAAGTTAGCGACCCAAGCAGATTTTTACAATTTTTCACTTTTTGAACGCGATTTGTTCGTGAAGCGAAGAAAATTTTGATCCTTTTCCAAAGGTGATTGATAAGTTAGTCAATTCAAGGAAACTTTAATAAAATGTATGGAGCGGAATAGGATTTTTACTTCAATCATAAATTTCTTGGAGATTTTTGCAAAGCTTCTGACAAGAAATAATGTGGTTCAACATTCCAAAATAAAAATAACTTTCTTAAAACAGAAACATTTGTAATACTTATGCAAACCCGTGTATTCTCAACAGTAGATTATGTACTTATTGAATGAATTGGAGGGCTGGACGGGAAAATATTTGCCTCAAGGTCATGACGTAAGAACCGGGCGCAGCGAGGTCTATGGGTCATGAACAAGAACCAACTGAACATTTTCCTGTTCAGCCCGACCTAATTCAGTCAATAAGCATTTTATCATATGACCTCTGACTAAGTTTTGAACAATTCGAAAAAGTTTGTTTTAACTTAACAGGACGCGATTGACTGGCGCGTACGGGTAAACTAATAGAAAAACTCTACAATAAAGTTTTCCCTATATTTTTTCGAGTCGGAACAAGAAACTCATAATTCATCGAAAACCGTGATCTGCTTTCCCTTTTTTGTTTCACTGCTTTTTACTGTTTTTTTCTTTTTTCTAACAGCAGTGAGCAGTGTCGCGTTACAAGTACACTACAGCCGGACGGCTTTTTCTGGACCGGCTTACGTCAACCTGTCCGGCCCTACACACGTGAGCTTTCACTACGGTTTTCTATGGGATTGCGCGTTAAATTATAAAAATAGAAGTATGCAGAGGGTGTCTGGTAAGATTTGTGAGTGATTCTAATGCGTCTTTGTTATTTTACGAGGCAATAAAAGTCTGAAATTGTTTCAAACTTAGGCTCCCCGTATCTGTTTGGCCGCGTTAAAGAGTACTGGAACCTGTGACATAACGGTAGTAACACCAAGTTTATCAAAGAAGCAAAGTGAATGTGGAAGCTGCTGTTTACGATCTTTTTAGCCAAAAAATGCCATTTTGATATGTAGTTTGTGGTTTTTTGAATACCCCTGACTCGAAGAATATTTTTCTCCACAAGATTCCTACTGTGTGGTCACAGTGCCCAGTCCCTCTTTACTTGGCCAGACATTTTATCTGCGGATTATAGGGCTTGATAAAAAATTCAGAAAAGGGCAAAATACCACAAATGTTGCGAAAACGTGTTAGAGTCTTTGTATTTTGATGTAAAATTATAAAAAAGTGTCATAGGGACTTTAACTCGCATAAGTGACCAAAACAGAAGTTCTCCACACAATATTATTATAATGTCAAGCAGACAAGTGATGAAAACAAAGTTAGTTGATCCAATAACAAATTCTCTGAACCTATAAGATCTTGTGAGTGAAAGAGTTAATGTTATATTTCCTACCCAGTTTTTGCTCATTTTGTGGTTATTTAAATGTGGCTTTTTTCCAAGTCTTTTCATGGTGAGAATAGAAGCATTATAGTTTGTTAGGTAAAACAGCTATCCCTAGACAGAAAGAGAGGAAAACAGGAAAATTTGATACAAATCAGAAACATCAAAAACAAAACTGGAAACAGAAGGTCACTCACTGAAGAGAGTGGCAAGGAAGCTTTGCTTTCCAATTTGTTATCAATGCCATGAGAAATTTGATCCTTGACGCTAACATGAGTATGCATTTTCACAATACCTATCTCTATACAATTCCCTCTAGTAATGACAAGGAGAATTTGTTTAACAATCAAAGCTTCTTAAGTTAGTGTTCATTTGCTTTATTCTCGTGATTTTGATAAATGACCCAGCAGTGAGAAATTAGATACTGGTAATTCCTAAGGTTGAATACCCAAATGTAAATATGAAAGACATCGAATACCTGTAACT